>NW_006238921.1:5375177-5461381 GCF_000375325.1 Capsella rubella | reverse complement strand
CTTTAGTACTATATATATATATATATATATATATATATATATATTTTATAATTTATATAATTATTAATTTATGATATTGTTGGGACCATATGTTTACAAGGGATTTTAAAAATAATTATTATCTTATTATTTTATCGAATTGTGTCATTTTTTACACCGGTCCAACTCGGGACTGAAAGAATTTATTAATTTATAGAGAGTATTAATTTATCGAGTATTAATTTATAGAGGTTTTACTGTAGATAATAAAAGTGAAACAATGGTACGTACTTTTATGACAATCTTTAAAAAAAATTTTTTAATAATTACAGTGCCCACTCCGACCCCGCATGGACACTAGTAATTAATACTACATTATACGAAATTTAATTGTTACCGTATCATCCATCTCTTTTGTTAAGAAAACTGAAATGTATACATATAGGTATCTGGTATTTATGTATATGCATTTTTGGTTTTCCTCGCATACATTGTCTTCTACTGTCCCACAAATATCCGCTGAACATGGTAAAGGCCTTTAGCATCTTCTTTTCTCTATGGCATCTATAATATATAAGTAGTATATATATAGTAAAGCCTTCACTTGAACAATCTACGTTTCTTGAATTGTAAATATATTCATTTTATTTTCATGATCTATAACTCTTCTTTCTCCAGATATATATGAAGAAGAAGAACACTTGGTTCTTGAATTTCTCACTGTTCATTCTCCAAATCTTCACATCTTCGAATGCATTGGATGTTACTCAGTTCGGAGCGGTTGGAGATGGAGTTACAGACGATTCACAGGTAAAGTGTACTAGCTTTAATTTGTAGCTGTAATTTGTTCATTATACATCCAAAAAATTGTCCTACAATTATAAACCTTGTAGGCGTTCTTGAAAGCTTGGGAAGCTATCTGTAGCGGAACAGGAGATGGGCAACTTGTCGTGCCGGCAGGGATGACTTTTATGTTACAACCCCTGAGGTTTCAAGGTTCTTGCAAATCAGCCCCTATTTTTGTTCAGGTACTCTGTTTTTCCCCTGTTTTGTGTTTTTGATAATAACGAAGAACATGCTGAGGTAAGTCATTAGTATCTTTAATTGAAGATTTTAGGCAATCTTGTAGCATCGAGTAAAGGAAATTGGAAAGGAGACAAAGATCAATGGATTATGTTTGCAGACATTGAAGGACTTGTGGTTGAAGGTGACGGCGAAATTCACGGCCAGGGTTCGAGCTGGTGGGAACACAAAGGCTCCAGACCTACCGTGAGTGTCACGTTAGGTGTTCTTTTTTCCAAAACATTGATTCGCTTTGTTTGCAGTTTTATCAAAATTAAAAACAACATATTCTGAGGTTAGGCCTTGAAGTTCAAGAGCTGCAACAACCTTAGATTGAGTGGGTTAACACACTTAGATAGTCCAATGGCTCACATTCACATCAACGATTGCAACTACGTGACCATCTCAAGTCTCCGGATAAATGCGCCGGAATCAAGTCCTAACACTGATGGAATCGACATAGGCGCTTCCTCCAACGTTGTCATCCAAGACTGCGTCATCGCAACCGGTATGAAACTCAATTTTAACTACTTTTGTAGACTCTGGGCAAACATTATTAAAACAAAAGTAAGTTTTAGAACGGGTTCCTGTATGAATGCAATCCTGTACATGTCAAAATAGACGGTCCACCGAATGTCACATCCATATAATGTCCTTTGGAATTTACTACTGGTTTATCATCATTGATGTATCATGCACATGACGTTATAATCATTACTAGGTGATGATTGCATAGCGATAAATTCGGGGACGTCTAACATCCATATTTCCGGTATAGACTGCGGACCAGGGCATGGAATAAGGTTAACAAATTTAAAAGCCAACCAAAATTAATGTTACTTATAGTAAGAATATACTTAAAACCATCAATGCTGTATAATATATATATATAGCATAGGAAGCTTGGGTAAAGATGGGGAGACAGCTACCGTGGAGAATGTTTGTGTCCAAAACTGTAACTTCAGAGGAACTATGAATGGGGCTCGGATCAAAACCTGGCAGGTACGTTTTTGAATTTTCTTATAAACTTTCATCGAGTCATTTTACATTGTGTTTCTTTTTCTTGTTCTTTATGATAAATTCTGCTAATATAAATAGGGTGGATCGGGTTACGCGAGAATGATTACTTTCCATGGAATAACTCTAGACAATGTCGAGAATCCAATTATAATCGATCAGCTCTACAACGGAGGAGATTCTGATAAAGCCAAAGATCATAAGGTACGTACCGCAAATTTACTTTGATCATATATAAGATTGTTCTTAATAAGTTTTTGCTTTGGGGTTTTTAGTCTTCGGCAGTGGAAGTGAGCAAAGTGGTGTATAGTAATTTCATTGGGACATCGAAGTCAGAATACGGAGTTGATTTCAGGTGCAGCGAGACTGTACCGTGCACGGAAATTTTCTTGCGAGACGTGAAAATAGAAACCGCATCATCAGGATCAGGACAAGTCGCACAAGGACAGTGTTTAAACGTGAGAGGTGTGTCCACACTTGCTGTCCCAGGTCTAGAATGCTTATCACTTACCACAGATATGTTGTCATCGCCGCAATTGCCGGAACAAACTTGCATGTTGGCACAATCAGGACAACCAAGAACACAACCGATGCAAGATCCAATATGGGATTATGAAAGCAGAGGGAAACGACTTGTAGTATCCAATGCAATATTAATTTCATTTGTGTCCTTGGTTACATACATTTTTAGGTAACTAATTGAAGCCTTTAAAAGTATATTAATACGAGTGGAGATGCCATGGCTTGATAGTTAATCTGGAACTACATATACCAGTCGTAAGCCAGGCATGTCAAATCCTAATGCCATTGGCTCTTAATTTTTCTTAATAATTGCCTCATAATAAAATTCCCAACATGATAAACAATTTATTGTAGATGTGAGAAGTTAATAAGAAGGTAACATATTGAGAAAAAAATAACTAAATGTATTAGCATAATTTCAATTTTCTAAAAATTGTGAATTTATCTCTATCTAATGTGGTGTTGTAATTTTAGCTTTCAGTTTCTTTCCTAATATATTTGATAAACATTAATGATGTGGCAACTTTTAATTGGTCAAGTGACTTGTGTTTTATAAAATAAAAGAAATTTTTTTTTTATAATGAAATATTAATTATGTGGCAGATTTTAATTGGTGAAGGAGTTGTGTATTTATAAGATAAAAGATTATTTTGAATAGTGGTGATTCCGGAATAAAAGTATAGAGTCGAGGGATTAAAATTCAAACATACTCATCAAAATGTCAAACCGGGTTGACTAGTAATTAAAACTAACAACAAAAAAAACCGAAATTTCAATACTTAAACCGAGCTATCAGAAACGCTCTTGAAGAAATCTGTTTGTCTTGTCCACTGAAACGCGTTCGGAGGAAGAGAAGGGTCAAAAAGGGATCTGAATCAAATAATTTTGGCCTGGGAAATTGAAGGAAGAAGAATCATGGGTTTCATCGGCGAAACTGTTGATTCCATCAAATCTATTAAGATCCGTCAACTTCTCAATCAGGCTATCACTCTCGGTTCGTTTTTGATTTTAACCCTCATCTGTGTTTACCTACGAGAAATTGGTATCTATATAGAATTCACCAAATGTTACATCTTTGATGTGAAATTATGGTTTTTGGTTTAGGTTTGATCGTTACATCTGCGTTGATAATTTGGAAGGCGTTGATATGTGTCACTGGCAGTGAATCCCCTGTGGTTGTTGTTCTCTCAGAAAGCATGGAACCTGCCTTTCAGAGAGTATGTTTTTGGTTTTTTTTATTTTGGAAAACTAGTTTAGTTGTTGCAGTTAAGATTATGTGTGTGATTCTTGTGTTACTGATTTGAGAGGCCAATGTGACAGGGGGATATATTGTTCTTGCGGATGACCAAAGAGCCTATTCGAGCAGGCGAGATTGTTGTTTTTAGTATTGATGTTAGTGTCTCTCTTGTTCTGTTTCCATCAGTTTACTATCTTCTTCCTTCCAGTTTCTTTTTCTCTTACTTGTGCCTTGGATGATGCTTCTTCTTTCAGGGTCGTGAAATTCCCATTGTTCATCGAGCAATCAAAGTAAATGTTTCTCATTATCATCTCTGGACGTTATTTAACTTGAATGTTGAGTTTAGTTACACTTGATTTCTTACTCTTTTTGTTTGTTGGTTTAACACATTATTAGGTTCATGAGAGAGGAGACACTAAAGAAGTTGATGTTCTAACAAAAGGTGCTAGTTTTGTTGGTCTGAATGAATAACTTCTTATAGTAGCCAATTCGTGGATTTAAATGACACTCCTTTGCATTTTTCCAGGTGACAATAATGACATTGATGACATCGGTCTCTATGCTGAAGGACAACTTTGGCTTAATAGGCACCATATCATGGGAAGAGCTGTTGGGTAAGCACTCTAATTCAACAAGCTTCTGTGCCCCTGTGATCTCAATGAAACTGGTCCGAAAAGTTCAATAGTGGTAAATGGCTCCCTTTTGTTTTGTTATCTAGGTTCTTGCCTTATGTTGGATGGGTGACTATTATCATGACTGAACAGCCTATCATCAAGGTATGATCTACTAACACAGCCTGCGTTTTTTCACGGTTTTTGTATGTGAGATATCTGTACTCACTACTCAGTACTCACTATTAACATCTTTTTCAATCTTCTCTTCTTTCAGTACATACTCATTGGTGCACTGGGTTTGCTCGTTATAACATCCAAAGACTGAGAATACGGAAAAAAAAAAGAAGCTGATCGTTGGTAAAGAAGTAACTTCTGCAAACGCTTAGTTTCACCAATCTTTGTAGCCATCATCTTTTGGTGACCTTTATATGTAGAATCATATATGGCACAAGTTATAATTTTTGGACAGTTTATTATCAGCAGCGTTTTCACGACGAATTCTTTAACAGCGTTGTCTATGAGCTCCACTCAGGTGGAAATCTCTGAAGGCCACTCTGATGTGTACTAATTGATTTATTTCTAATGTAGCGGAACAATTTTAAGAAAAGATTGAAATATAAGGAGTTTAAAACAAATAAGCGTAACTTATGCCTGAAGAATGAAGATTATAGCATGAAACCTTGAGTTCTTTGTGAAGCCAAAGTATGCTTGCAAATGCAATTTTCCTTAAATTTATGAAAAATTAAAAATAAATTTGTTACTTTTGTTTGGATTTTAATACCTTTCCCCATTAATTTTTTAATGCAAGACTGTAGTCTATGACATGACGACCATAAAACGCGACAATCAACGATTTTTTTTTGTTTGTTTAACAAAGAAAAATCAGTAGACTAATGTTTATTTATTTAATACATATTATTGTCAAAGTAGCTGGTCAATTCAATTTAACACTTAATCACACGATGTAGGATCTATATATATAAATATATAAAGTTAACTTTTTCTCTTTTCTCCTTAAGCACATCATCATACACCTCATTTTATTATTTAATTTTAAAAATTAATTATATCATTTTATCATTTAATTTTAATATTTAAACTTATGTAAATAAGTTTTTCAAAAATGAATATGAAAGGTCTTTTTTTATATTATACATTATAAAACTAAAAAGATAATTGATTAAAAGTTAAAAAACTTACTAATTATCGATTATACTAACAAATATATAAATAATAGATTATAGTTTTTAGTGAATGTTTAAAATATATATATGATTATATTTACACAATGTAAACCTAAATATAATGGGATTTAACGGGAATAGAACAAAAAGTAAAAAATTTTGAGAATATAAATCTATCTAATTTATGTCTCAAAAAAATTTCTAACATAAATGAGATAGGTCGGACCGAAACATGAATTCTCATTTTTTATAAACATATAAAAAGGTAAAAATAAAAATAATATTTCTTTAAAAGTTTCCAATATGAATTTAACTATTTGTTTCCAATACAACACAAGTTAAACTAATAAACAAAATAAAAAATTAACTATATTTCATAAAATTGAAAATTAAAAAAAAAACATTATTAAATGAAATAAACTAAATATAAATTAAATTATACTAATATGTTAAATTTAAAAATTGTTCCATATGAAAAAAAAAATATATATATATAAAACATAAATTCACAAAAATATATATAATAATATATAAATGATCATTACGAGATATAAAGTACGACAAATCCAAAAAAGGAAAACGTAAAACAAAAATAATAAATTATGACAATATATAAAGAAATAATGTAAACAATTAAAAATACAATAATCCGCCCGAAATCCACAAATTATGTTCAAATTGCATGCCAACATATAAAATGGCCCAAAATATTAACATCTAGATCTATATTTGGTAAAAACCCTAATAGCACACGTTTCTCAATGATTCTCAACCGCACTTTCATTTACGCCCACAGTTCGACTTATACTATACACACTTAATTTATCAACGACTAATGAAGCTAAAACTCAATAGTTTTTCTATACAAACACGATTTAAGTTTAAAAAAAGTAAAGTATGGTATAGTAAAAAAAATAAGTATGAAATAAAATACGAACCAATTATTCATAAACAACATAATAAACTCGCGCGCGTAGCGCGGACAACCGACTAGTATATATATATAAACCTTTAGGTCCTCCAACGACTATAACACTTGAATAAAGAAACAAAACACAACGTGCGGGTCAGTTCAGGCCATGGCTAACACGATCATCTATATACATTTGGTTATAACTTATATGTTCTTTGAGTGATTATTTCGTGGAACTAAAGAAAAAAAAAAGAGACCGAACGATGGGGAAAGATTTCAAGAGTATGGTGACACGATGCATCTACGTCGGAAAAGAGAACGATAACGTAAGGAAGCTGAAAATCGCTGCGGAGGAGCTCAAGGATCTACGAAACAATGTGATGAAAAGGGTCAAAATGTATGAAGACCAGCAGAAGCTGAAGCGGCTCGAGAAAGTCCAAGTCTGGCTTAGACAAGCCGATGTAGCGATCAAAGAAGCAGAAGAGATGTTGATAACGATGATGTCTTCTTCGTCTTCAAATGGATCGAGCATGATGAGTTGTCACAAGATGGACAAGAAGCTTTGCAAGAAGCTGAAAGAGGTTCAGGAGATAAAGAGCAGAGGAACATTCGATGTGGTGGTTGAGAATAGTGGCATTGGTGGATCGATGATGAGTTCGACCGTTGATAAAGATGATCAGACGGTTGGACTGGAGGCTGTTTCGGGGCTAGTATGGAGGTGTATGACGGTGGATAACACCGGCATTATTGGGTTGTACGGCGTGGAAGGCGTTGGGAAGACCACGGTGCTGACTCAGGTCAACAACAGATTGCTTCAGCACAAGTCGAATGGGTTTGACTTTGTGATTTGGGTGTTTGTGTCCAAGAATCTGAATCTTGAGAAGATCCAGGACACGATCCGTGAAAAGATAGGGTTTCTTGATAGGTCCTGGACGAGCAAGACAGAGGAAGAGAAAGCTGGTAAGATCTTCGATATACTTAGCAAGAGACGATTTGCTTTGTTCCTCGATGACGTTTGGGAGAAAGTCGATCTAGGTATACAATTTACTTATGATCCATTTAAGAAACTATATTACTTGTAAACCACGTTTTCATGAATTGCCCTAGTCTTAATATGGTTCTAATATTTACGGTTTTATATTTGTCAAACAGTCAAAGCTGGTGTTCCACCGCCTGACGGACAGAACAGATCGAAGATCGTGTTCACCACCTGTTCGGACGAGGTTTGTCGGGAAATGGGAGCACAGACTAAGATAAAAATGGAGAAGCTGCCATGGGAGAGAGCTTGGGACTTGTTTAAAAAGAATGCCGGAGAAGAGACAGTGAAGAGCCACCCTGACATAACCAAAGTTGCTCAGGAGGTTGCAGCCAAGTGCGACGGCCTCCCACTAGCTCTAGTCACAATTGGCCGAGCCATGGCCTCTAAGAAAACACCTCAGGAATGGCGTGACGCTTTGTACATCTTGAGTAACTCTCCTCCCAATTTCTCAGGTCTAAATTCTATAAACTTTTTAGTATATATATTGTTTATTAGTTTATTACTCTTAACTCTTTAATTTAGGCTTCATTTTCGTGTGTATCTCATTAACAAAGGTTTTATTTAATTGTGGAACAGTTCTCAAGTTACTGGACAGGAACTAATATCTACACTCGATTGAGGTATTATATACTTTTTGCATGTTTAAAAATAAGTAAGCTTTTTATATTAAGATTAACTAGTTCATTAATCGCTCATCAGATAAATTTGTACGTATATATTTTCTCAGCTGACAAACTTGTTTGTCATTTTGTTTTTTCTTTGTAGGAATCGTACGTGTTGTGTGCATGGAGGGCTTAAAGATAGCTGCGTAGGTTTTGATTAGGGAGATAAATCATTGTAATTTGTATGTGTGTATTTTATTTGAGAGTTAAGTGTATTATATTGTGTCACGGGCGATAATTTGGTTGAAGGCTTTGCAATGTTTTGATGGTTAAATTATTCGTTTTTGTATTTAATTTGTCATTTTCTTGGTAGAAAAAGATTGATTCTCTCGTGAATATATAGATTATTTCTCTCTAAATTATTATATGTTTATGAGTTTATAATCTTACTTTCATTATTATTGATCTTAACAAAATCTCCTGATGAAGGATATATGCTTAATAATTTAGCAAAAGCAAGAGTTAGGCAGGAATTTAGGTCATTCTTGTTGTCTTCATCACGTCACGGCACAGGCTTTTATCTGTATTTTTCTGGAAACTTCAAATCATCATATTCACTAATCACTATATAATATAATATAGTATGCATTAATTCGTGAAGAAAAAAAAATATGTTTTGATGTGTAGTCAGTAGTCACTATAATAAGCATATATATTATCCGAATGTTTGTTTATTATATATGATTAATAGTCAAAAGAAGTAAATTAATCATTTAAAAGAGCTTGAAATTCTTTGAAAAGATTGATTTTAAAGAAAGAAGAAGAAAAAAATCAAGCTTCACAAAAGTAGTAGTTTTCAAAAGAGAACATATGTAAATGTAAATCTACAAAAACATATATGCGTATCTAATGATTTAGCACTATAAACTAATGTTTATCTTAATCCAAAAAGCCAATTCTATCAAATAGTTCAATGTATCTTGGGCCAATCTTTAAAATATAGTATATGCATACTCTATAAATATGTTCACACTAATCATCACTTTGAGTACCAACACAGCACAAAGCAAGCAAGAAGCATTAGAGTTGAAAGAAAACACCATGGATCAACGTTTCTCCCATCTCATATTTTCTTACAGATCATCTACCTACCAGCCGAGGAAGCCCGGCGAGCAGGCAAAGAGAGCGCTGTCGGTGGAGAAAGTTCCGGCGAGGAAGCCAGTGGTAAAGGAACGTGATATCAACGAAAGGGCAGAGGCATTTATACAGAAATTCAGGAAGCAGCTTCGTCTCCAACGTTTTTAATCGACTGTCAATAAGAGCAATGCCCAAATCTTTAACTATTAGAATCATCACCTATCGTTTTAACCCGGGAGAACGTGAAAGTCTTGGGATTGTATCAGTGTATGGATGTAATCATCTATGTATGATTAAAAAAAAAAAAGTACCATAATGTGTTTTTATATAAGAAAACACAGAATAAAACAGTCTTAAAGAAAAACTTTCATACAAGCAAAAGACAAACAGAACACAAATATGAATGGAATTTATTTGTCTAAAAGCATACACAAGGCACAGTGTCATCATAACTCAAAACCAGCTCGAATTTGATTTTACTGAAGCTTCTTGATCCCTGGGAAGGAGGGAAGGATGGAGATGAGAGCATCATTGTATCCTACAGGCTCTGTTCCATATGAGAAAAGACAAAACAAAAAGTTCATTACATGGATAAGGTTTAAGAAAAATGAGGAAAAGTTAAAGAAGAAGAAAGACTTGCCTCCATCTTCTCGGAGTATTTTGACAACTTCGCCGGTGACATCAGACTAGAAGATTAATTAAGAAACAGAGAAGCAGTTTTAACTGACTTGGTTGAAGCAAATGATAGTAATTACGAAATTAGAAATTAAAATGGAATATTATCTAACCTCGATTGGGAATTGGCCACCGAGTTGTTCGATGTAGCAGAGAATTTGGCCTTCTTTCACTTGGTCTTTCTGTCAGATGAAACAAAAGCAAATAAGAGGGTAATCAGTGATTTCCCGCATAATATCAAACACTTCTCTTTTGTTCAAGAAGACTGGTACCTCTTTACATGATGAAGGCATACGTTTACCCTTTATGGTTTTGGATCTCCTGAAGAACCCTACCTGCACATTACCATACCATTTAGATTGGGGATAACTTTCTGATTAAAACTCACCTCTCTCTCTCTTTTATTTTTTTAAATTTTCAACAAGCATTCTAAACTTACTCAGATAGAATTAGAAAGAGAACATTTCCCCACAAAAAAGTAAATGAAAGCTTTCATATTATGCGTTTAAGTTGTGCGGTCTCTTACTTTTGGAGATTGGAGAATCATCAAACCCTTATCAGCAGCCGAGGATGCTGGTCTTGTGATAGCCAATGAAGTAGAAGGAGCTGACCCATTCGAATCAGTACTATTAGTAGTTTCACTTGTAGCAGCCACAGCAGGAGTTGCGTGAGGTTGTGGACTACTTTTGTCAGCTAGGTCCCTTGCTACATATAGGCGGAAACCCCCCAGCTATTAGAATGTGCAAATAACGACGCAGAAAACATTAGATAAGAATCCTATTTGAAACTTAGCCGAGATAACTTTGCAAAAAAGTAAGAACATAACTAGTGTACCACTCAATTGAGTGGGGTCTTACTTTCAATTCAAACTCTGCAATTGACGAGGTATCACATATTTCAGTGACCAGAGCTTCCACCTAGAAGATAGTAAAAGAAATTAAACTCAATGCATCGAATTTGAAAACAGACTCAAATGGTTGTATTGTGCAATGCAACAAGTGAAGTTTCCACTAATTATTCAAGGTAACATATCTCCCCTCTTCCATTTGACAATTAGGGAAGAAATTTAGAAATCCTCAGCCAGATTTCTTCAAATGACATCCTAACATATAACGGCGAAGAAAAACCTACCTCAGAGGGCTTGGGAACAAGCTGAGCGTTCAATTTAGATGACTTGGTCTCGTCAGAATCTTCTACTTCTATAGTAGCTGTGCATAACAAGGTTAAATCAGAAATAATCAAAGGAAAAATAAAAGACACTTTCCATGCATACATCAGCCCACTACCTCTGAACACACTCCATGTGCAAATTATATAGATATTAAAGTCACAAAAATGAGCATTCTACCATAGAAGAAAGACCTGAACATATAAGATATAACTAGCGTACCTGATGTTTCAGGAGCTGGGACAGTAGACACTTGGACAGCTTTCACAGTTCCAAAAGTTGTCCTCAGACTCAAGTACTTCACCGGCTTTTGTCCAAGCAATGATCTTTGATTGAATGGTATCAGTAAGCTTCCAGATCTTACTCTACTAAGGTCTACTGCTGAGATTTTAATTTTCGGAACTCCTAGGCTACCTGAATTATACGTTCAATTGGAGAAATCATCAAAAACAAGACGGAACCAAAGAGATAAAAAAACAAAAATCAGCAATAAATACTCAATATGATCAATCACTTTTTAAGTTGTGCATAAGAAAATCTTATATACTCACTCCAAGATAGCTCCAGAAGGTTTCAAGTAATTCAAAATACAAAATCTAACAATAAACTCATGTTAAACCAGCTCCACGTATACTCAACAGTGAGAGATTATAGTAATGTTGTCGTACTAAACAACAAGATTTTTGAAAAAAAAAGCTTTATCAATGCCAAACTCATGGCAATGGTGATAAATGGTGTATTCAAATTAGATTAGCTTCGCAGTTCGATCTCAAAGGAACGAACTTGCATCACATCAAAATTGAAACGAAGAATAAATAGAAATTCTTCAACTTTAGATCTCTAATTCATACCAAAATCAATCTAATTGTTCAAAATTAAGTTCCTTCCTGAGATTTCTTATCACTCAATAGCAGAATCCTCAAAGTTCTAACTTTTCGATGAAAAATGGTTTTATGAGAGCAAACAAAACTACGAAATGATTCAAATTTGAATATGCAAAGAAAAACCCAGTTGAGTGTACGATCCCAGGAAACTGGAACAATGAAGATACACAGGTAGAGAAACTTACAGGAAGCCATGGAGGGAGACAAAGGATTCGAGAAACAGAAGAATGAAAGGAAAAGGAATGAGATTGTGTGAGCTGATACGATAACGATACCAACGAGGACACACGATTTGACGAGTGTGGAGATGATCAAATCAAAATAAAACAAAAAACAAAAAATTGAGGTTAACGCTCGTTGTTGGTTGGGTTCGCTCGTTCGATACAACCAGAGTGGTCTTTGTACAGCGAAGCACGAAACATCAAACTTTTACTTTGATTTGGGTTTTAATGGCCCATTTTTATTAAGGCCCATTACTGACCCATTATTAAATTGCCTAACTAGTGGACTTTCTTTATACATAATATTGTTTTTGCATTTTAGGTGGGAAAATCTTTACAGATTACATTTTATTTAAATCATCAAAACAATTTTTCTACGAAAAAAACTCAGAAATTCAGTTTAATTTTAAGACATATTTTGCAAATTTTCCTGTTAAAATATATAGTTATGCTCTTACACATTTGGGATGCCAAATATTTTGGCTTATTATTGCAGTCACTAGTCACTAGGGTTGATAGAATTATGACTAGTAAAAGTGAATTGTTATTAGTATTAGAATATACGTTGAAAAGGCTGAACAAGAAAAAAAACAAAAAACAAAAAAGGTAGCAGCAACTCATGTATAAAGCGATGAATTTGAGAAGAGAATCTTCTTTTAAGAAAGACATGCAGCGTACAATGATTAGAATAATAAAAACTCTTAAAAAGAAAGAAACTGCAAAGAACAAAAAAGGAAGAAAAATTACGAATTAAGGAGAAGAAAAAAAAAGTAATAAAAAGAAAAATGGATAATACATCCAAAAGCACGACGACAGCTAAAGTTACAATATTGGCTCTCTCATTGCAACATCTCTAACAAAATTATCATCATCTTTTAATTTCTCTCTTTGCTTGCTTTGCTCCTGCTTCTCCTTTCCATTGATTGAAACAGTGTGCCTAGCAAAATATATCAAAATAAACATTTCAATATAGGTAAATACAAGAACTCAATTAATCACAGACAAAATAAAGACAGTATCTAACTATCTATATCTATGTCCGAACAAAAAGAGTAGTTCAGAGTTGAAGTAATTACCCAAGAAACTGGAGACAAAGGCTACATTTAAAGCATTTTGTATAACTTAGAAAGAGGTTCTGTTGCTGAAGTCTCTTGGTGCATTGCATCTGAAGCATTCCATTCTGCTTGCAAAGTTGTGCTCATTGCAACCAAGCCTGTTTCCAATTTCCAATTAATCTTTTTTAACATACGTATTAAAACTATAGATTATATTCATGAATCGAGTTACATCAACCAACTAATATTTGGTACGTACCTAGTGCAAATCCAGTCGCCGGATTTCCAGCTGGAACGGCCTCCGTTACCGCCGGGGACTCTAGACCTCATAACGTCAGCGTCAAACATGGCCGGACCGCCGATGCCACCGCCTCCACCTCCAGCGCCGGTCTCGTCCTTGAAAGTGCCGCATTTGAAGCAAGTGGAGCGACTAGCGAAGTTGTGAGTCCCGCAGTTTCCGACGGTGCAGTACCAGTCACCTGGACGAACGTCGGACCCGGTGGTGAATCCGAAAGCAGACATGGCTCTGCCGCCGTAACCGCCGAAGTCTAAGCCACCGACTCCACCGGGGCCGGAACGAGAGTCACCGCATCGCTGGCAAGAATCACGGCGCTGGAAGTTGAGGTGGCTGCATGACCTGCAGTTCCAATCTCCGGGTCTGCTCATTCTTCAAATCTTGTTTGCGTGCGAGTTTATATTATTTTTCTGTAACATGCATATTAATTTGAATATTTCTATTAGTTACTTATTTGATGTAACCCACAAAAAAAATAGTAAGATAATTATTCAGTTTAATTAACCTCATAAACTACTATACAAACAAAATATTGCTGACTAACCATAGCTACTAAGGAAAATGAATTTCTTATGCACTTGCTTTCGTTTAAAGTTAGGACAAAAGAATTGTACTTATTTATGCATAAGGTAATCATAATAGTGGATATATGCATATATTTTCATAAGCTTATTCTATTTATGATAGATCAATCAACTTCTTATATTCATCACGTATAACGAATTACTTGCCAATATCTTGTGGCTACATATATTCGAAAATCAATATCCAAAAAAATTCAAATACTATGAATTGATATAAAATTTAAAAGACTGACCTCGAAGAACTTGGAAGCTAGAGATGTGATGATGAGTCTAGTGAAAGAAAAATAAGGCACGAGGCTTTGAAAGAGTGATGTGAAGAGGATGGGCTTAAATAGAACACAGAAGAGCACAAGCTGGTGGCTCGTTCACCAAAAATAAAAATAAAATAAAAATAATTTACTTTTTCGTTTTCTTCACCTCAATTGTAAACTTTCGCAAAAGAAGAGCAACAAAAAACCTCATAATATTTAAAAATAAATTAAGTGAAAATTTCGGCTGAGAAACCCAAGCCTAGAAATTCTTTAATATATGTGTAATTACTTTGGCCATATATAACTTATAGAGTGTTTCTTGTACTATGATACTTGTTTAACTATAATATGGTAATTACTTTGGCCGTAGCTTTGTTGTTTTATGATATGTTTATTAGATTTGAAGCATGTTCATGTAACTCTTGTTTGTTCTATTTAACAGACATATAATTTAGCTGACATATCAAGAATTAATAAAATTTAGAAAATAAGCTATACTAGAAATGGGTTATATATCACATGAATTTAAACATGTTATTGAAAAAAAAATCAACTTAATTTTTCGTTTATGCAAAGTTATGTATAGTGAAAGATAAACTCAACAGTTGATGCCACAAACTTGATTTTTTACTCGACATGTTTTTTTGTCACCTACTCATTCTTTTTTATCATGCTGATCACTTCGTTTTTTTATATAACAGTTGTAAAATTTAAAGTACTTTGATTAGAATCTTGGGTCAAAGCATAATGTAATTTTAAGTAAATTAAGAGTGACATAAGAAGCCAACAAACAACTTAGGAGCCCACACACAACTAAAAGAAAGAGATCTTGTTAACCTCTAGCTCTACATAAAAGTCTTTTGACTCGTACCTTTTTGGACCCTCTATATCTCTAATGCAATTCATAACTATATTTATTAATTCATGATGCATACACTTAAACACCAAGGAAGCTCATCATTTGGTTAACTATGAACCATAGTATTTAATTAAAGTAGCTAGTACCTAGCTACCTTGCTTATCTATTTAACTAAATAGAATTAAGTTAAACAAACTATATATAACTTATAGTTCTAGCATGATAGAAGACTGACGAGTTTTATTGGAAATTTCCTCTGTTATGAAACTTGTTATATTGTTAACATAATTTTGTTTTGTTTTATTAATTGTTAACATATTGTTGATACATAACGGATTAACGGTAGTCTTATAGCGAAGAAAGCTGAGAAATAATTGTCGAGGAAATTATTTTTTTTTGTGTAGTATCCGAGCTTTGATTAGTTTTAATTTAATTTACAACTATAATTTGACATGACAAAAAATAATCTATGACGTTATGTTATTATATATTTGTTTTTAGATATTATTTTTAATGTAAAGGTACTACTTCGAAGTACTTTACGTTGTGATAGGTTGCTATATATATATCTAATAACGATATATATATATACACACATATATAAGCTTTTTTTACGTAGAGACCGTTTGTGAACAAATTATTATAGGAATTAATTAGAAACCCTAGATATTAAAGAAAAAATTGGTAAATGAAATAGATATAAAGGTGTACATATATAACCAAAGATGATATATATCTTTGAATAGGGAATCGATTCGGTA
The DNA here is from genome assembly GCF_000375325.1 of Capsella rubella. Classification (NCBI taxonomy): domain Eukaryota; kingdom Viridiplantae; phylum Streptophyta; class Magnoliopsida; order Brassicales; family Brassicaceae; genus Capsella; species Capsella rubella. The sequence continues at coordinate 5,445,322 of NW_006238921.1, read as the reverse complement.
TCTTGTACGTGGTATAAGCTTTTGGTTGATATGGAACAAAAGGTAGCTTAATCTCACAATTATATTATGGTAAGTCTCTTTCATTTATACTTTAAGGAGGCAAAGGAATCGACATCCGAGACACGAATAAAAATTGATACTACTTTTGAATTTTGAATATTCACTATCTTTTATGTTCTTCTTTTCTTTAATTTTCATTAAAAAGATAATATATAATTATAACAAGTTCTCCTTTGCTTAGCAGCAACGTAACACACAATTTGTAAACTGCAAAAAAGAAAGAATGACTAAGGTTTGCGTGGGGTGTTAGGATTTTCCATAATAAATGATATAGTTCAAGCTTGCACTGTTTCTTTGTAGTTTAACAATTCTTTAGCTATATATATATATATACTATGAGTTAAAAAACCTTTTGTAGTTTAAGCTAGCTATACTATGAGTTTTACATAATAGTTTTCATTCGTAAAGATTTGTAAAGAAGAAATTGCATACGGTTAAGTTTAAAATGGTATAAACAACAAAATGATTACAAATGCGTGGAAGGGATAGATATCTATGAGAAAACCATACAAATAGTGATATAAGAAAAAAAAAATGAAAAAACTAAAATAAATAATAATAATGGGTCAAAAAAACATAAAAAGAGGGGAAAAGAAAAGATAAAGGGAAAATCAAAAGGGGGATATGAAGGCAAAATAGAGAGTTTCAATAAAGATAAATTTGGGTGATGGTGACGGAATAATTCTTCGATGTTTTCGTTTTGACCATCTTTTCCTTTATTTCTCACTTTATTTTTTTCCTTTATTTCTCTCCCTGTTTTTATAATTCCCATCTTTTTAAAAAATAGTTAACGACGTAGAACAAAGAAAAAACTTGACAATGCTCCAAATAGATATAAATATATTTATAGGTATGATTTTTTTTTTTGGTATCATAATTAACAAAATAAAAAAGAGAGAGAACTGCTAATATCTGGAGTCCATTCTCTTGGAGAAGAGTAAAGTGGGCAAACCAAAAAAAAAAGGAACTGAGCTGATTCGATTCTCTTTGGGACTCCCATCCATGCATCACCTCTTTCGTTTTGCTTTTTTTTTTTTATATAAATTTTTTATTTTACATAATTCAGTAATTACCTTCCCCTTTTTTAAACTGTTAAGCATCATTACAAGTAACAAAACCTTTATTACGGACCTCAATATTTTAAAAGTTTTCGTATATTACAATTCGCAGAAAAAGAGAAGAAGATAACAATTTTACAAAACATGCATGTATATACAACTGTTAGTAATTATACCTTAAAACATAGTATAACAAACTAAGATGGTTCACAGTGTGGTCTGGTTGTGAAGGTGGTTTGGTTCCCGCCATTGGGATTTTTCCGGAGTTGCTTGTCGGCGTATGTCCCAATATTATTGCTCTTTGCAGTTGCGGCTATTCTCCATTTGTTCTGATCTTGTTTTATTTATATCTAACACGTTTTCGATGAATATTATTTACTTAATCAAAAGTGAAAGTAAACCAGTCGGTGAAATAGCAAATTTTGGGTTAGTAGTCCCATAAAAATATAGTTATTTGAGATGTTAATTTCAAAAAAATTCATGAAAGTAATTATTAACCAGAAATTTATTAAGCTTTGGGCTGCCAGTAAAATGGCTGTAATAAAAAGACAATATATAATGAATGAAATTTGAACAGTGAAAATAGGTAAAATTTGAACATTATAGTTACGTTGGTTCATTTTTGTTTGATAGATTTTCTTGTTAAATGTAGAGTATATTATTTTTTAAAAATATTACAAGGTATGAAAACGTAAAAGAGAAATAGAAAAAAAAGAAGTTTATGCCACCAAATAAAGAAGAGCTATATCTTGGGTTTTCTTAAGGTGATCCATCGATCAAGGAGGCCACTAAATTTGGTTGAGACTTGGTAGTGGTTTCATTTGTGTTCGATACACTGTTCAACTACGCATTGTTTCTGCTGATGTGTGTCATTGTATCGTGTCCTTTTACGTTTGTGTTAATATATAGTTCAACATGAATTAAAAGTATTTATATAATTCCAACTGCATCATCTAGATATTTGCATTTGATTTCTCACGTGGCAAATATTTCTTGGCTAGTTGTCACACTAAATCTAAATATATAATTATGTGAGCCTATGTAAGTAGTTCAAGCTAACCTTATATGAGATTTAAGTTTTGACCCTTTTAAGTGAAAGATTAAGAGTATTATAATCGTACTAATCTAAGTGATAGTTGATAGTTGGATACGTCACGGAACATGCAAGTATTTAACGACCGACGAGCGGTTTCCATGTAACGATCGGTACAATAAACAAAATGAAAAAAATAGCCATATCACATGCGGCGACGAGACTTACGACGTTGCCACGTAGCAAGCATCTTCCTCGTAACCATGAGGTGTCGCTACCACAGAGGCCAACACGTACAAGACCGAGAAACCGCATACTAACTCTCGCAACGTAAAGCACAACACCCCCAAACTCATTTCTTTATTTATTCGGGTTTAAGTTTGAACACACCACGCAGCTACACACGTGTCTCTGTGCTGATACGTGTCTTCTTCTCCCGCCGACCAAGGCACACTACAAATGTCTCGATGGCTTGGGGAGACAAAACACAGTTTCTACTACAACAGCAAACAATTTCACAAAAAAAAAAGTTTTAAAAACCTATCTAGTGTCGTTTTCAAATCTTAGGCAAAATGGCGTCCAACCAACAGAGCTACAAAGCTGGTGAGACCAGAGGCAAGGCCCAGGTAATAACAATACATATATGCGTGTGAATATGTTATAACTTATAACACATTCTATTTCAAGTTCTAAGATGTATATTTTGTTTGGGTAATAACAGGAGAAGACTGGACAAGCTATGGGAACAATGAGGGACAAGGCTGAGGAAGGCAGGGACAAGACTCAAGCGACTGCTCAATCAGCAAAAGACAAGACATCTCAAGCTACACAAACGGCCCAACAAAAGGCTCATGAGACGGCCCAGGCAGCAAAAGAAAAGACATCTCAAACTGCACAAACTGCCCAACAGAAGGCCCATGAAACTACTCAAGCAGCAAAAGAAAAGACTTCTCAAGCTGGGGACAAAGCTCGCGAGGCCAAGGACAAGACCGGGAGCTACATGTCGGAGACAGGGGAAGCCATAAAGAACAAGGCTCAAGACGCTGCTCAATACACAAAGGAGACGGCCCAAAACGCCGCTCAGTACACAAAAGAGACGGCTGAAGCCGGTAGAGACAAGACCGGTGGGTTCTTGAGCCAGACCGGTGAGCAGGTGAAGCAAATGGCTATGGGTGCAGCTGATGCAGTGAAGCATACTTTTGGAATGGCTACAGAGGAAGAAGACAGAGAGCATTTTCCAGGAAGTACTACGACCACTACTGCAACTACTCGGACCACTGATCCGACTCACCAGACTTATCAGAGGAAGTGAGAAAGAAACAAAGAGAACGATTTGAAAATGTCTTTTTAAAGTTTGTTGGTCTTTGAGTTCCGTTTTGTAATTTCCGTTGCGTCTTTGTGTTTGTGATTCCGTTGTGTTTCTTGTTGTTTGTGACGGTGATCACCTAAGAGTCTGGAGACTACTAATTTCCAGCTAATAATAAGTTAAGATTTGATCCCGTTACAACATTTGTGTCCTTTCAATCTGCAATTTTTGTTTCAAGTAATAAACAGCTACTATTACGCTTCACGGTCCAACATGGTATAATAGTTTTCATGGCAAGTGTTCATTAACCGATCTATCCTTGTTGAACCAAACCAATTTGTTTTTTCAACCTTTCAATTTCTTTTTAAGATTACTAGGGCTGCCAGCCCGTGCGTTGCCGCACGGGAAAATGAAAAACTTAAAAATAATTAACATTGTTAAATAACATTTTTGAGTGGAAAATTGATTAAGATTAATTGTATATCTTTTTATTTAATTTACAAATTTATTTTTTTACCTTTTCTATATTATAATATATTAGATTTGTGAGAATACGAAAACTTTCTTACAATTTCATTTTTATCCCTTGAATGATATTTTTCCGTTGGTATCACTGCATTTTAATACTGATGTTCCTAGAAAGTCAAAAGAATTCAACATTTCTGAACGGCCATTTTTTACACTTAACATGCCCCTTCTTTAGCTTTATTTAGAAAAAAAAGTTGTCAACGAAAGTATGAAATGAACTCCTAACTACTGCCATTAAAAGAATATCAAAGATTCAAGCATTTTCTTTTTACAAAATCTAAAAACCTTTTTGGATAGAAAGCTCAACTATTTCTTTCATAATACATGTTCCAAACACCTACAAATCATTAGTCCCATAAAACTAATAAGACAACTCTACAGATTCAACTAAATTCAACATAATATTATAGGAACATAAATAATGCCTAAAGAAACACAATTGTTGGATATAAAACTTTGCAACTTTTGGGATCATTAACAAATATAAACATTTAGATGAGATAACATAAACAATAACGAAGAGGTAATAACAATTAATACCTTTACGTGATGATAATGGCTAAGCAAATTGCAGTCAAATAGGATTGGAAAAACAAAATTTGAAGAAACAATTGTTTCAGGAAAATATTTTTTTTAAAATGAAATAAAACGAAACAATCAATAGTTTTTTTTAATAAAAACAAAGAGTTGTAGAATATTTATATTTGAAACGTAATGGTGTGACTGTGAAACATTGTATTGATTAAATTACAGAGGTTTTTATTAAAAGATACATCTTTTTAAAAAGACATATTTAAAAGACACATCCTTTTAAAAAGACACATTTTGGCTTTCATAAATTCTAATATTAAACAGTAATCTTTAGATCAAATGAAAAACAATCTGAACCGTTAGATTAAAAATATGACATCAGCAGTAAACAAAAAGTGGGTTTGCTATTATATATAGATGGCATTTTTTAAAATATTCATTTACTAATAAGATATTTGAAAACATAAATTTAGTTTAATTTATTATTTATAGATACTGTCACACTAACTTCTACCGAAATGAGAGAACTAAACAAAAGAAATTGTCTTCTACCAAAATGAGAGAACTAAACAAAAGAAATTGGATATCCTTTTTTTCGGTTTTGGTTCTGGTTCAACTAAGAATTGGATATCTAAACCGAAGAAATTAAAATAAACGAAACAAAAATCACTGAATAGAAACGACATCGTTCAGTATATTAACACCTTTAGGGTTATGAGCTATGACACGTCGTCGTTCTGGTGATGGTCGGTTCACTTGAGGAAGAGAAGCGGTCGAGAGAATATCATTTTACTCCGTCGTCGTCGTCGTCCTCCTCCTCCTCGTAGCTACGATTTTTCAAAATTTCAGCAGGTTAGTCGCACGATAAGTTTGAAATTTTGGTGAGTCGTTAGTTTCTGGTGAAGAAATCAACACATCATCTCTCTTTCTCTGTTCTTTGATATTTTGTTTCTGAGCAGATTAGATCAAACATCGTTGATTAAATCAGAGATGGCAGCTTCTTTATCGAGCAGACTTATGAAAGGAATCGCTAGCCTCCAGGCTGTTCGTTCTAGCAGATTGGTTAGATTCTCTCGTAACCCTTTTCTTCAATTGGTATTATCTCATTGTGTGTTCCAATCAAGTTTTCTCTTTTCTTATCTTCAATCACTTAAAGTTTGGTTTTTTATACAACATTCGAGCTCAGATCCTTCTGTTAGGTGAACCTGATTAGAATAGAATTGGGGTTTTGATTTTGAATTCAGTGGAGTCAGATTGGTGTAATGATCATGGCAGTTTGAATTTACAAGGAGAACTTATGTGGTTTCTGTTTGTAGACATCTGCATCAGCCTACCAAAATGGGATGATGAGATACTCATCTACAGTGCCAAGTGATTCAGACACACATGATGATTTCAAGCCTACACAAAAAGTCCCTGCGGATTCTACGGACTCACTCAAAGATATCGTTGAGAATGTAAACTCAAGCTTTCTAGATTTGAAGTTGAATGTTTGTGTTTAGTCATTTGATTCTGAATCTGGTTTAGGTTCAATTTTTTGCTAATGCTGTTTAGCTTTTGGTTGTCTAGGATGTGAAGGATAACGCTGTGATGATTTACATGAAAGGTGTCCCTGAAGCTCCTCAGTGTGGGTTTAGCTCACTAGCCGTCAGAGTTTTGCAACAATACAGTAAGTTTTGATTGAAACTATAGCCTTCTGTGATTATTCTTTACTGTGTTTGTGTGTTGGGCTCTTGTTTAAATCTATTTTTAGTACTAATGATTTCTGAGTTCTGATGCTGTCTTATAAACTCCTTCTTTAGATGTTCCTATCAGTTCTAGAAACATTCTAGAAGACCCAGAGTTGAAAAACGCTGTGAAATCCTTCAGGTGAGTGTGTGTAAACAGTTTCTTTAAGAGAGCTGTATAAACTTGTCCAACCTCTTTACCGTTCATTTTCTTAGTCTTGCTATATGATCTAGAAAAACTTTTTTTCACTAGTCCTGAAATCGATACATGTATCTTTCTTTTTGTGCAGCCACTGGCCGACGTTTCCACAGATCTTCATTAAGGGAGAGTTCATTGGTGGCTCAGACATCATTCTTAACATGCACAAGGTTAGTTTCACTAAAAGCAGACCTTTTCTGTCGTTTTCCTTAACCACTGTCTTGGTTTGATCACAAGTTACTTTTACAATTACAGGAAGGTGAATTGGAGCAGAAGCTTAAAGACGTGTCCGGAAACCAAGAGTGATCCAAGGCTGAAGTTATGCTGACTGTTGAGTGAAGTTATTATTGTGTTTTTGTTCCTTCTTTCTATAAGAAATATCTTTTGATATACGGCAATAATGTCCTCAGAAACTCGAGATCTTTGGATTTGGTATGAACAAAACTTGGTAAATTTAGAGAAAACCAAATAAAGAAGCACAAGGAGCCTTTTTATTTATTATTCATAATCAAGAATCGAACAGCAGAAAAAGCATGAATAAATCACAAAACAGTCAGAAACATGAAAAATACCGTATACCCCAAGAAACCCACCCCTTATATATATTATAGATATTCTACACCATTGTATAGTAGCGCTATAGATGCTTAGAAGATGCTTGCAGAGTTTAACGCGAGCCCTCGAGACCAAGCCTTGAGGCGAGCCAGGGAACCACCTCATCCATTTCTTTGGGAACCGTATAGTGACCAAGCCTACACACAATCACATTAAAACATCAAAATCTCAGACCATAACAGTAAAGAAAATCAGAAGCGATAACTTTGGTCTATAAGTTGAACATTTACCCTTCATATGGTTTGAACATAACTTGTCTGAATCCGGCCGTGGCAAGTGAATGAGCAGATTTTTCTCCAAATCTGTAAGGAACTACATCATCCGCTGCAACCAACGAACACATTAAGTGAAAAAAAATCAGATTCTCTTAGGTGATTATATCTTGAAATAGTAAATCACATAATGATATGTAAACATACAAGTTCCATGTGCAAGTATGATTGGTATAGATGCAGCACGTCTTGCAACCTCATTCGAACTTTCTATTTTGCTCCTTAAGCTCCTGCATTGTTATGATTGAGCTTCTAAAATTATGACTCTGTGTTAACTAGTGGCATGAAAAGGTTGAAGAAATATTATGTAAGTACCTCCAACCAGGAAGCCAGCCACTAAGTCCTACAGTAGCTCGTAGGTTTATAGTATAAGGATGCCCATTTCCATAACGTCCAAGAGCATAGCACGTAGTGGAGTAGAGAGCTATTGCTGCACCCATACTGAAACCTCCTATCCCAACTTTGACTGACACAAACCACCAAAAACATCTTCAAGTTAAGCTAGAGATTGTGATGGATAGTACCGAGGAGGCGAGAAAGGAATGAAGATATATACAACTCTTGGTTGGCTTACCATCTGTAGGTTCAGTTGATAAGAGGTTAGCAATATGTGCAGCTGAAGCATCTAAGCCTTCTATATCATCATGAAGATCCTCAGAGATTTCTCCCACGTCAAACCCTGAGAAGCAAAGAGTTTGGTTTTGTTGTTTTAGTAATCACTTGTTAGAAAGAATGTTTTAATGAAAGGAGAAGCCAAATGATCTTACAGGCAGTGCAAGGGAATCCACCAAGAAGCGAAACAGGACGCGAAGGAGCAGTTGGACAAATCCATTTTATCTGTGCAAGCATACATTTTAAATCAGAATCTTCAATGAGAGTATAGTACTAAAGAAAATTACTTCCAAGTGGTTGTTTTCATGGATCCTTACGTTTGGAAGAGGTAGACTCTCCAAGAGCTGAGACGAGCTGCAGAGAGAACAGAGACAAATGTGAGAGGTTGTTATCAGAGAACACTCCAAAATTCGACTTTCAAAACAAAGACGTAGAGCTTTTCATAGTTTCATGACAATTTATACTTAAATTGTTCATCTAAGTACAGAGGGAAATGTAAACTTTTGTTTTGAAATCTTTGAAGTCATTTGGGCACTGTTTTGACAAGTCTGACTTTAAGCTTTCAAAGCATAAAACTTTTTCTTTATTACTTGACTTTGATCACAAAAACAAGACAAGTGAGAGAATATAATAATACCTAGAGCCATTGTCTCCAAGACCGTGCAACCAAACAATAGTAGCTTGGTGCTTTCCTTTAGGCCTCACAACATAAGTCCTTCCAAACTCATATCCTCTTGCACTTCTACTACCTACAAAGATCATGCCACAAAAAGATTCAAACAGAGTAGTCACAGAAACAGAGTTACAAGCACACACTTCATAACTCACACCAAACCACTAATATATAAACATGCAAATCAAGAAACTGAAACAAACCAGAACCCATGCTTTGATGAGAATAGCTCATTGTTCTTCAGAATTTGCAGACTTTGTTTTCTGTGATTTTGGTAGAGACTAAAGACCTTGAAATACAAAACACACACACACAATGAAGGAAAAATATAATATAAGAAGGTAAGGGAAGGGAAATGTGTATTTATAGGCAAAATATGGGAGGTGTGTGATGGTGAGAAGGAAGGAGAATAAAAGAAAAGAAAAGAAAAGAGATGTGAATCTGAATCATTCACTATGGGATGTTAAATGTGTAAACCAGCTAGCTACACAAAAGAAACTAATACTACTTAGAGAAGGCATCCATGGAAAGATGAAATCAACTTCTTCTTCCTTTTAATTTCCTTTATCAAAAAAAAAAAAAAAACAAAAGAAACAAATCTTTTTGGGAACACAAGGAATCAAAATCAACACCAGAGCAGAGCTAGCTGCGAAACTAACACAGAGGAGAGAGACAGAGAGAAAGAGAGAATCAATGCCTTGTGTGGGCAGTGGAGGAAAAAAAGAAAAGAAAAAAAAAATAACACTTCCGCGTAAGAGAATAATAATTCAATATATATATATTTGGGACACAAGTATATTACTAGAAACATGAGGGCATAATCCAAAATTGCAAAAGAAGAAGAAACAAATGAAAAAAATCTACTTGTTCAATCATTTGTTTAATGAAATATATGTATATATAACAAAAGTGAGATGATTGATGGATACCCCATTAACCAGAAAGCTTAAAAGTCTGAAACTTTTTTTACGAGAAATAAAAAGATAATTTTTTTTGTTTTGGGGATTTGCATTACACCATGGACAAAGGAATTATCTTCAAGGTTTTATATTTGTATATTTTATTTTTCTTTAGGGTTCTTGGATTTGTGAAATCTCAGAGCACTGAGGTGTAGTAATGATGATGGCGTAAGAAACATATAGTGTGTGACCAACCTGGACTTCATGTGTGTGTGGGGGAAGCAGCAATAAACCCAAAAAAAGCTTTTGATCTTTTCTCAACTTCCTTCAACGCTTCTTTCATTGCTCTCTCTCTTGTGACACTGTTCCGTTTTGTCCACCAAAGTGGGTGACGATTGCGAGCCCACTAGTTTTCACCTTACAATATGTCACTTTCTTCATACCGTATTAGAATTTAAAGTATTTGTATTTGACAATGGTTATATACTATGTTTTAAAGCATTTGATAAGATGTTAATGTATTTATAACATGAATATTTGACATGTTCGACTCGGATCACCCCCAAGGTTATGTAAAGTTCGTTTTGTTACTCGGATCGTCTTCAACCATTAATTCAACCATGCCCATGCACATGCGTTTTAAAAACATTTACATGTTACACAACATACATTTCAGTTGGGTGTGAAAACTATATTCACATAATGAAATTTTATAAAAGATAAAAGAAAAGAACTTTGGTGGAAGTCACCAAAAACTTGATGATGAAATCGGAATGGGTCTCAGCTGCACATCGTGCACCTTTCATGACTCAAATCCCCTTTTTACTCAATTTTTAGATACAAAATCCTATAATCTTGTAACTTTAGTTTTTTTTTTTTTAGAAATAAAAGTGCCTATTAACAACCAACAATTAAACGTTGTTACATTGAAAAAAACTATAGCCAGAAAAAAAAAAAAAAAAAAAAAAAACAAAGTCAAGTTAAGACCAACAAGAGAACATGGTTACATTACATGGATACGCATAATAATTGCCCTTTGTCTCCTTTTCAAAAGATCTTCATAGATTTTACGAAATGATTACTAATTTATCTTCCAAAATGATTACTTATTAATCTTCAGTGAAGAAAGATATCAACTGTTACTTTGCTACTTAATTGTTTAAAACTATATAATTCTGTAATTGGCAATGGATATGGTAATTTGTGTGACTATAAGATTAATTTATGAATATGATCTTTGATCACTTGAATCTGAGCTTTCTAATAAAATGCATCCAAATACTTAATTAAAACATTTTTTTTTTGTCATTAATTAAAACATTTTATGTGACAAACTTAGTTTTGTCGTACTTGTTTTGTCGTTTTTGCTGATATATTGTTAAACTGTTGTTTTATAACTTCAATATAAAATTCATTAATAATATGTATACACATTTTGGGGAATTTTTTAAAATATTTTGATTGTTGACATTACTTAACATTTTTCTTAGTAGTGACTAATGACGACATCAGATTACATAACTTTTAACAAAGGTCAACAACTTTGCAATTTAATTTATATTTGTTGTAGCTTTTGGCTAGTCAACTCTTTTAGTGACCCACACCAATTTCGTTAAGAAAACAAAACTCTTCAATTGGTCATAAATAGTCAACCCAAATTAGACACAATTGGTTTTATATAATAGTATATTGAACAATTGGTTATATACAATATTTTACATTCTCGACCCAAAAAAAAATACAATATTTTACATTTAACCTTTTCTACTAATTGACACAAAACAAGACAATAGATGCTTTCAGCACTAGAGTCTTAGTTTGTTAATGTATATATCGTTGATCGTTCGTTCGTTCGTAAAACGAAGGGCTAATAAAACCCATTAAGCCTTAAGTTTATGCATTTTCTTTTGTTTAATATGCATAAACTTGCATATATTGTCCCATCGATTCAAGAATATATACTCTAAAGCTTCAATATTAAACTTTTATTTTCTGCCGACCCCAAAAAAAAAAAGACTCATATTTTTATATAGCATGTTTGCACAGAGAAGAATTGTACCATAACTTATTATTATATATTTCTCGTATCAATATGAACAATTAATACTAAATTTTATGTAATCAAACAAAAAGGACCATTCGTGCCATTTGATTAATGTTATATGCTATCAACACTGATTTATTTATGCATAATTAATTTGAATACTATTCAGAGACAAAAAAATAATATATAATAGACATGATCACTTCAGTCTAAAATATAATAAGTTGAATTGATGAATAACAGAATAACATACTCTCAAAGAAGGGTATCTTTTTTTTTTTTTTGGGGTTTAAATTTTAAATGGGTATTATATTTGCATTGCATAATACAAGATACGGAGATGCCTTCGTGACTTTGTCTATATACATAAAAGGGTTGTACATGGTTTTATTTCTGTGTACGGTTTTATATATGCATAGGTTAGTACATTTCATACCATTTTCTATACAACCTTGATAATTTAATTTAATTAACTGATCGCTAATTATAAAATAAGAACAAGTGGTACGTAGTAGGAGGAACTAGGAAGTGAGTTAAAGGAGTGAAGGATGAAGTGTCACGTAGCTGTATGGATATTGGATAAGACATTGAATATGTTAATATATAGTTTGGGGTATTAATTAGATTGTCACATTAAGCATATAATATCGTTAATTACCTTGCATGAATTTTCAGCACTGGATGTATTTAGAATTAGGAGGGCCTCGTGGATGGATAAACAAAAGATGTTCTTAAACATATTAATATGAACACTCGTGACCAAAAAAATAAAAATAAAAACATGTATGAACATAGACATTTAATATATAGATTAAAGAAAAAAAAAGAATATTAAACACGTGTATATTAGTCAGCTAAACAATATATTAATGTACGTAGGTGTTTTCTTGGAAACTATATGTTATTAAAAACGCGTAAGTGGCGACGGTGTAAATTCGTCGTCACTCACATTAGTCCCAAACACGATAAATGATTTGTTCACCTTAAATTCTTCTACTTATATACAAGTTATAATACTTCAAAACACAATCTCACACACACACTAGCTAGAAACATCAATATAGAGTGTGTATTGATGTATACTGACGTAGAGAACAAAAATCAGATGTATGTGTAATACATGCATGCATGCGTGTTTGAAAATCGAAAAATATTTGAAAACGAGTGTATTTGTTATAATGAGGGGCAAGCTGTGTCGAACATCAGAGAATATAAACTAAAACAGTATCTTTTGGTGATTTGTCTTAAGTAGAGACAGAATATTGATTAAACAGTATCTTTATGAGTTTTTATTTTATTTTGTTAATAATTAAGACTCCTTTTTTTTATAAGAATTGTTTGGAATATATTCCTCGGGTATTTCCGACAACGCTATACTTTTGTTTAAATCTTTTTTTTCTTCTATTTTTTATTTATAGCTTTGTTAGGTTTCGCTTTTGTTTCACACTGTTGGGGCAGAATTTTGCAAAAAGAAACGAAAAAAAACCTTAGTACTTATTTTAGTCTATCCTTGAGCATTTAAGTTTGAACAAATGATGATATTACAACCAAAAATGTATACGAAATAATTAGCTATATAACCTAAATTTGAAATATGAACAACATATATATATGTTTGATTCCGTTTTCTGTAGAACAATTATAATTTTCGTCTTTACTTGTTAACCTTTGGGAATCGTTAATAGAGAGAGAGAGAAAGAGACGTAAGTAAAGAATCGAAAGACACCTGCGCCGCAGAGGGGGAGTAAAAGCGGCTCGATGTTGACCTCCACCGTTCTTGTTCACCGTTTTTGTTTTTCCTTTTTGGTTTACGTGTAAACGATTAACAAGGAAAGTAAAAGTCTAGGTACATTTTATGAGTTAATAGTGTTTTAACCAATTAACGAACATCGTGTTTTAACCAATTAACGAACAAAGCTGTAAGACAATTTGGTATTTCTTATAATCTATTGAATTATATGACCGTTCACAAGGAATCAAGGGGCACGATCAAAACGTCCCTATATGAAAAGACATAAATACTTTAGAAATGTGAATCATAAAATAAGCAATAAAAGGCAAGAATGATTCTGATTCAACAAAAGTGTTACAAAAATAAAACGACGGTCATAAGAGTTTTGGCACTTTGGGAAACTCTGATACCGTCTTTTGTTGTTCTCAAAAAAAAAAAAAAGGATCAAAAACATTTTCAACTTTGTGTTTCACCAAACGGCAGATACCTTTTTTTTTTTTTTTTTTTTATTCCAATCATAAAAAAAAAAAAAAATTCTATGAAAAAGAAGAAAAACTCGCGGCAAGGGAGAGGCCGGAATTAGTGGTGGTGCTCATGTTCTTCATCACCGTGACCATCCGGAGGTCCACCAGGACCAACCACTTCCAGCTGCAAGACATTACATTATTGAACCAATTCAATCTTCTGAAAATGAAATGCTTCTTGCTCTAATCTTTTTAATAGTTTCGTTTGGCCTATTGACTATATATGTGGCTTACGTTGATTTTATTCACTGCTTAGAGCATATGATACAAGTAGAACTTACCTCAAAGTACTGCGTGCAAACTGGGCACTCAAAGGACTTTCCTTTCTCCAGCCAGAACCACACAACATCGTGCTCATCCTCTGCAGTTTTCCAGGAAAAACATAGATTAGATAAAACATTAGCGGATGATGTGTCTTGACATATTCAGTCAAGAACAGTGAAACTTACCGCCTTCACCACCAGGGCATCCCACAATTCGCTTGTCATAGTAGGACTTCACAACAGCAGGAGCTTCCTAATGTAATACAATTTGATATCCAAATTTATGTATCAGGAAAATGGCAAATTTGTTCTAAGATTCCATTGGTAGCCAACAGAAATTGAATTTTACTCACTCAAGAGATAAAAATGACATGAGAAAATCAGTAACATCAAACGCATCAATTATGTTACATACTATGCATAATTCACTTCACTACTTAACGATTTTAGTACTTCGGGGAAAGATTTCTCAAGTATGTTAAGAGCTGAATGCTCAGGATCCACAGACTCTTGCACATGTTGTATATGACATCCACACATCAGCAACATAGGCAGTGAGCCATCGTAAATTAACAAACACAGCTTAGAGATTTGTTGAATTCACCAAACTTTATATATGATTCAAGCTAGTTCTTCATTGAGGGAACTAATACTAGTTACATAATTCGCAAAAAAAATCTTGAAACATGACCAGAGTAAAATCAAGATAATTCAGTCTGACAATTAGACAAGATTCAAAATTGCTGCGAGCGATAGCAAGTCCTGGCTGAAGAAACATTATTGGCCAAATTAAATGGTGCACGTTTCAGTATGTTTATCCTGGTTATTTGAGGTAATTTAAACTGCATAATAGTTGAGTCAAGTGACGTATCCTTTGCAGTAAAAAATACGGTTACTGATGAACAAAAAATCTATATCATGCCTAAGTGTACAATTTCAATATGTAGTTACGACACATCTATCTCTGGCAACAGAAATTTAAACTAACCTTTGTGCCAAAAGGACCTTCAGGGAAGTCAATATCAAGCAGCCTCCTTCCCTATCGCATAAAAACAATGACAAAGGCAGAATTAATTTTTCTTAACTGGAGAGAAGTATCAAGCAGACATATATACTCCACTTTTATGCCAGAAAATAATCACAAGTAGAGTTGCAGTAAAACACATTTGTATCTTTAAATTGCATTAGATAAAGAAAACATAACCGATCACCTCCATTTCAGCTTCAAGCTCTTCCTTCTCATGACCAGTTGCAATAGGCATTACATCCTCCACCTTCTTCTTCGCGGAAATCTCTACTGCAAGATACAAACCGTAAGAAACAATGATTTAAACTTCTCCAATGGACTAGAGAAACTCCAAAATTGCATCAAATAAGTAGACAGAATCCAATCTAAGAGCTTAACAGCGACACTAGTATTATTAAAACTATTATTAATCCTCTAAATCTGAAAGAAGATTGAATCGAATCTAAATCCCACCATTGTATAGAGTCCCAGACCGAGATCTGAAAACGTTTAAACTAATAGTAACGACGTATCACCTGATTCGGAGCTGAAATGTCGAGAGAAAACAGAAGAAGAAGCAGAAATGGCTGATCGATTGGCGGAGAGATAGAAGCCGACGGGTCTAGCGGTGGCGGCTATCGATCGACGAGAAGAAGCAGCGACAACATCGGCGGCTAGGGTTTTGAGATGAGAGGAGACGATTCTTCTCCACATGGTGATGATGGGATGAATCGAGAGGCTTGAGGTTGATTTTGTGTTGTGAATCTCACTCAGGTCACACCTTGAAGGATTAGTGAAAACCCCCAAATGTTTTTATTTATTTATTTCGAATCTCTTCAGTGTGATGCCTTCTTCCTTCGGAGAAATGAAAGATTCTTAATTTGGGAATTGGTCACTCTCTTTTTTTTACTTAAAAGCGATACGTGCGAAACTACACAGTACGCACGTGTTAATCAATCCTGTAAATTATGTGCCATATCAAGCGGAGATTTTTTTCTTTTCTTTTCCAAAAGAGTATTTTTGTATTGAACAAGTCAACAAACCAAAGGTTACAAGGCCTACAAGCCCACAACTATTTTGCGGAAACAAAAGAGTAGTGAAACTCAACAAGAGCCCACCTAATTTACATGGATCCCCTGGTCTCCTGAATTGGCACTATCATATGCATATATATCAGCTTCAAGCATCCGAGAAGCTTGTTTCTTCTATGCTGCTAATGTAGTTTTAATTTTATTTTTTTTCAACACTTGCGCATAAATAATAGCTTCTTTCCCATCAACTTCTCCTATCTCATCTAATCCTTTCAATGATCACAGAGAACCCTTCGCGACTTCTTCAAATACGTATGAAGTTGGTTTGCATCATTCTTATGGTTTAGCTTTTTGGCTCAACATATATTTGCTTTTCTTCTTCTAAGGCATCTTTTGAGCTCCCTAATAATTTCTTTCCCGGCCCCTTGCAATATGAATAGAAAGCAACTCTTTTAAAAAAATAAAGATCGTTTGTGAGTGATATCTGTTAATATTGGATAACAACAATAACATCATGAGTCCGAAAAACTTTCATAATGCGCTCATGATTCGTAAATGGTAAAGCAATCAACAACTCCTCTTCCACGCACATCATATGCATGATTCATATGTAACTTGTAACGTTCATTTCACTTATCTATCACGAATTGGTTGACAAAATAAAAAAATCTAATAAAGACGACTAGTTGAACTCTAGTTTCTAGTTTCCAATGAACGAACACACGTCATTATTGACATTGTCAAAACGACAAGTCACCCTAAAGAAAAATATAAAAAGCGAAAAGTTCAGATGGAGACATTTACACAAATGGCGACGTTGCTCCACGCCTTCAATCTTATCCATTCTCTTCCAAAAAGAAATAAGTAATCCAATGCTCTCATGTCCACCATAACTATCGTGTAGCACAACGCATTTACCGTTTGCACACTCTTCCCGAATATACCCTTACGTTGATAAAAAAACCAGTCAAACGAACGAACCTGTGGGTACATCATCATTCCACACTATTATATATAAAAAAAGAAAACGCAGCTGATTCATTATAAAATATCTTAATCCCATTTCTTCTTTCCTAATCCAAAACTAATCTGTTTTACAAATCCTTCATCTTTCTCTTCTTCTTCCCATATTTTCTCTCAGATCACCACATTTTAACCTACAATGGCTACAATCATCTCATGTTCCGCTCTCTCTTCGATCCGAGCATCTTCCGAACCTGGATCTACCAAATCGGATCCATCCCGTAAGAAACCAGTTTCATCGGTTTCTTGGTGGGCTCCTCTCTTCGGCATGTCGTCGGAGCCTGATTACGTCGTGAGCTCCTCATCGTCCGCGAATCCGGAATCAGATCTGGTTAAAACCGGCGAAAGGTCTCAGCGGTGGTGTCTCACGGAGGAGAAGGCGAAGCAGCTGCGGAGGAAAACTGCCGAAGCTTCCACGTTCCACGACGTTATGTACCATTCTGCGATCGCCTCGCGGCTTGCGTCCGACGTTAGGGTCAAGGAGTAACTGGATCGTATCACGAATCCTCCGATCTAGTTATAATAATCAATAAAATTAGTCGAGCTTAAAAAATGTGTCTCTCTCTTCTTCTTTTTTCACGTATGGGATGATGAACAACTTTTTTTCGATGATGATACTCGAAGAACCCGTTTAATTGTGTACCTCGTCGTTTTTTAAGTTTGTACGATCTGGATCGTGTGGGATTGTTGCTTTCCTCTGAACCGTTGGATTATTAATTAGTTTTAGCTTACATTAATGCTGACCTTTTTAGACAAGTGTTACGTGTTATGTCAAAAATAATTTTATAAAAGTACTAGTCGGTTGCCCGCGCTACGCGCAGAAATTTATTATGTTGTTTATGAGTAATTAGTTCGTATTTTATTTTCTACTTATTTTTTCACTATACCATACTTTACTTTTTAAAACTTAAATTGTGTTTGTATAGAAAAACTATTGAGTTTTAGCTTCATTAGTTGTTGAGAAATTAAGTGTGTATAATATAAGTCGAAGTGGGGCGTAAATGGAAGTGCGATTGAGAATCATTGAGAAACTTGTACTATTAGGATTTTTACCAAATATAGATTTAGATGTTAATATTTTGGGCTTTTTTATACGTTGGCATGAAATTTGAACATGATTTGTGGGTTTCGGGCGGATTGTTATATTGTTAATTGTTTACATTATCTCTTTATTTATTGTCATAATTTATTATTTTTTGTTTTACGTTTTCCGTTTTTGGATTTGTCGTACTTTATATCTCGTAATGATCATTTATATACTATTATATATTTTTCTGATTTTATGTTTTATATATTTTTTTGTTTTTCATATGGAACAATTTTTAAATTTAACATATTAGTATAATTTACTTTATATTTAGTTTATTTCATTTAATAATGTTTTATTTTAATTTTCAATTTTATGAAATATAGTTAATTTTTATTTTGTTTATTAGTTTAACATATGTGTTGTTTTGGAAAAAAATAGTTAAATTCATATTGGAAACTTTTAAAGAATTATTATTTTTACCTTTTTATATGTTTATAAAAAATGAGAATTCATGTTTCGGTCCGACCTATCTCATTTATGTTAGAAAATGTTTTGAGACATAAATTAGATAGATTTATATTCTCAAAATTTCAACTTTTTGCTCTATTCCCGTTAAATCCAATTATACTTAGGTTTACATTGTGTAAATATAATTATATATATATTTTAAACATTCACTAAAAACTATAATCTATTATTTATTTATTTGTTAGTATACTCGATAATTAGTAAGTTTTTTAACTTTTAATCAATTATCTTTTTAGTTTTATAATGTATAATATAAAAAAGACCTTTCATATTCATTTTTGAAAAATTTATTTACATAGGTTTAAATATTAAAATTAAATGATAAAATGTTATAATTAATTTTAAAATTAAATAATAAAATGAGGTGTATGATGATGTGGCTTGAGGAGAAGAGAGAAAAAGTTAACTTTATATATATAGATAGTAATTAAGTTTAAAACAGTAATCAAAAGTTCAGATTCAACATACAATTTCCAATAATAAATAGCTTATGAATTGATCAACCTTCTAACTTGAATCAGATCACATAATATCTAATATTTATGTTATACCAAACATTAATGGTCCTCACAAGAATCCCCATCAGCCTACACATTTGTAAATCACCTCAACACTTTTCAGAATGCCATTTATTATGATAGATGACCCGGTTTATTCTGGTTATTTGTAATTGGTTAAGTGTTCGTTAAATGTTGTAATCTAGGCTTACTATATAAGCTAGACCAGATCATTATGATCGGATCAGATGGTAACCCCAAAATTGTTATTTCATTCCCCAAAATATATGATTAACATTAATAAAGTATATTACGATTGAAAACCTCAAACTTATGAAATTTAATTTCACTACTTTAGATATCAGTAAGCAATTAATGTATCAACCGGTGGAAATCAGTATAAACGTAGGGGGAAATATTGAACACCTCCCTCGTTTGATATTGCCCCCTAGTAACGACGTGGCATAAAATAAACCGTGGATGACAACCTATGTACGCATCCTTTATCGTACGCCGATCAGCGCGCATATTAGCCAAATACACAGTTGAGGAAGCGCATATTAACCGCACCATCTTCCTCTTATGAAAAAAACTTCTCGCGCTTTCAGAAGGGTAAGGCGCGAATAAGGAAACTTGTGGAGAGGATATATAACTCAAATTCATGCGAAGATTCTCCGTCTGTTCACCTTCGAGTTACCGTCTCAATCGTCCCATCTCAACAATGGCTACCGGATCCGGTTCACTTGTTTGGTTCCGGAAAGGGCTTCGGATTCACGACAACCCGGCTCTTGAGTACGCCTCGAAAGGTTCCCAATTTTTGTACCCGGTTTTTGTTATCGACCCGCATTACATGGAGTCAGACCCATCTGCGTTCTCTCCCGGTTCGTCTCGCGCCGGGGTTAACCGGATCCGGTTCTTGCTGGAGAGCCTTAAGGATCTCGATTCTAGCCTGAAGAAACTCGGTTCGCGGTTGCTGGTACTTAAGGGTGAGCCTGGTGAAGTACTGGTTCGTTGCTTGCAAGAGGTAATTCAGAAAATGTGAAACTAGCTCTACTTTAGGCAATAGAGAAATCTGAAATGTATATGTATATGGGGGTTTTTTTGGCAGTGGAAGGTGAAGAGGCTTTGCTTTGAATATGACACAGATCCATATTATCAAGCGTTAGATGTTAGAGTTAAGGTAAAATTCGATTCATCAAACCTTAAAATTTTGATTTTGCTCAAGAGCGATCAAATGGTCTGTCTCATTGACATTTCAGTTAACTCAAGTGATATTGTTTCTGTAGGATTATGCTTCTTCAACTGGAGTGGAGGTTTTCTCTCCAGTGAGCCATACTCTGTTCAATCCCTCTGACATTATAGAGAAAGTAAGTGTTATTGTTAACCGAGGTAGTTAGATATTTCGTCTATGGAACTGTAAAAATCATGTATGTACATTTGTGATTTGTGTGCTTTTCTTTAGAACGGTGGGAAGACACCTTTGAGTTATCAGTCGTTTCTGAAGATTGCTGGGGAGCCATCATGTGCTAAATCTGAACTTGTGATGTCTTATTCTTCACTTCCTCCTATTGGAGCTGTTGGAAGCCTTGGCATTTCTGAAGTACCAATTCTTGAGGAACTTGGCTATACAGACGACGAACAAGTTAATAGATGATCTGTCTCCTTAAGTTGTTTAGTAATATTTCCATCTGAGAAACTCAGGCTTCTGTACATGTCTGCAGGCTGAATGGACTCCCTTTAGAGGTGGTGAATCAGAAGCCTTGAAACGATTGACCAAGTCAGTCAGTGATAAGGTATGATCACGAACTTTAAAGTTTTTCTCTTTGAAAAAAATTGTTGGGGCAATCTGCTCAACTGAGTACTTGGAGAACTTGAAATTGTCCCTTCAAGACCCTATAATTGATATGTTTAAATGACTTCCTACATTTATATCTTCTTTATCAAATTCAGTATGGATGAATTCTTTCTGCGTTTTATTTGTAATGTAGGCATGGGTGGCAAACTTTGAGAAACCAAAAGGTGATCCATCTGCTTTCTTGAAGCCTGCAACTACGGTTTTGTCACCTTATTTGAAAGTAAGTTACATGGCAATGACATAATTTATCCACTTTAGCATTTCCCTCCATTTTTCTAATATTTTAGTCTAGTTCCTGACATTTTGAGAAGTTTGGATGCCTGTCCTCGAGGTACTTTTATCAGTGCCTTCAAAATCTCTATAAGGATGTGAAAAAGCATACATCGCCACCAGTTTCTCTCCTCGGGCAGGTCATTCAATGACTTAAAGGCTGTTTTTTATACTGCCCGACTGCAGAAAGTTGATGCCATTTTCTATGTCTCTAGTTGTTGTGGCGAGAATTTTTCTATACCACTGCATTTGGAACCCCTAACTTTGACAAAATGAAGGGAAACCCGATCTGCAAACAGGTAACAACTGTAACCTTATAGCATGTTCCTTCATCATTTAGATGTTCATGCTTTTTTAGACCAATCTTTTTTGTGCCATACATGAACTAGATTCCATGGAACGAGGATCATGCTATGCTGGCTGCTTGGAGGGACGGTAAGACAGGATACCCTTGGATTGATGCCATCATGATTCAGGTTAGATTTTAGTCAAAGTCAACTCTAGCTTTCCTTCTAAGCATCATTCCTAAAATCATTCTTTCTCTGGAATTTAAAGCTTCTGAAATGGGGTTGGATGCACCATCTAGCGCGTCATTGTGTAGCCTGTTTTCTAACTCGTGGGGATCTGGTAATGCTTCCTCTACTATTGTTGGTTCTATCTCCTTTAGTTAATATCAATGACATGCCTAGCTTCTGGTATTAGTTCATACATTGGGAACAAGGGCGTGATGTGTTTGAGAGACTTTTGATCGATTCAGACTGGGCAATCAATAATGGGAATTGGATGTGGTTATCATGTTCGTCCTTCTTTTACCAGGCACTGTCTCCTCCCTTTTCTCTGTGTATCTTTGGTAGTATTCCTTGGATTTTTAGCCTTTTCTGTACAATTGGTTAAATCAAACAAAACATTACCATCCATTCTCCATTAAAAAAGTTTAATTTTCCAAGTTCTTTAGTCATGCTTACACTTGTGTCCTAATGTTTTGTGACGGTTTCAGTACAACCGCATCTACTCTCCTATATCTTTTGGAAAGAAGTATGATCCTGATGGGAAGTACATTAGGCATTTTCTCCCGGTACTGAAAGGTAACCGAGTTTTCATCATCCTGGGGTAAGTTTGTTTACTGTGTATTCATTCATTAGCTAATAAGTTTTCTGATATAGATATGCCAAAGCAGTATATTTACGAGCCATGGACAGCGCCATTGAGTGTTCAAACTAAAGCAAACTGCATAGTCGGGAAGGACTACCCAAAGCCAAGTTAGTAATTTCATCTGCTTTTGCATACACACGTGCTAAAAGGATACATTGTAGCTAAATATTTAAGAAACAATGATCAATATCATGAAGTTAGCTGTATGTAAGGAATTAAGGTTGCTCACATGGTTGCCTGGGATTTCATAGCAAAGTCTTTACGTTGCCTTGATCTAACTTGGTCATCATTGGCAGTGGTTTTGCATGATTCAGCAAGCAAGGAGTGTAAGAGGAAGATGGGTGAAACATATGCATTGAACAAGAAAATGGGAGGTAAGGTAGATGATGAAGATCTGAGGGGTTTAAGGAGAAAGCTTCAGGAAGATGGACATGAAGAGTCAACTAAGATCAGGAACCAACGAAGAAAACTCAACTAAGTAGGATTACAAAAGTCTCTCTGAGATTATGATGAAGTGAGTATTATTACAAACCCAATTGTAATAGCTAATAGGGCTCAATCTTTGTAACCATTATTCCACTGAAACTTCTAAAGTAACATATTTGTTACATCAATGGCAATATAACTTATTGTAGCCATTTCTATTGAGGTTAACAACATAATGATATGAATTTTTGGACACATATGTAATTAGTAAAACTATAGTGGCTGTTGTGTAAAGGATGAGAGAAATAAAGGAATAAAAGCGAAGAAGACAAAAGAAATAGCTTCCCGAAATAGAAATCTCTCAGGCAGCAGCGAGCTCTCTCTTACTGGTTCGTTTATATAACAAAAAAGCTTCTTCTTTCTTACACTTGCCTCTTCTTCGATTTGCCATTGTTTTTTTTTTTTCTTTTGTAATTTTCCTTTATTTTTATTTTATTTTTTGTTTTGCAATTTTTCTGGAGGCAGCAATTTCCATTGTCCAGTGGAGCAGCTGCAATAATCTTCCTTATCAAAAAGTATAGATCGATCGAGATTTTCTCGAAAATTAGATTTATATGTAAAAGGAAAACGAAACTAGACAGGAGTTTTTTTGTTTGTTTTTGTCGGATTCAATCTGGTTTGGTATTCTCAGCTGTGGAATTTTAGCGCCAATTAGTCCCTTGAATCGATTCGATTAGAAAGCTGTGATTTCGTCTTTACTCGGATCGATCTAAATTAGGTTTGGCTTAGGGATCTTCTTCTTCTTCTTCTGTGTGTTGTTAAAATTTGGAAGGGAGATGGAGAAGAAGAAAGTGGCGACTCCACTAGTGTGCCATGGCCATTCGAGACCTGTTGTGGAGTTGTTCTACAGTCCAATCACACCTGATGGTTTCTTCCTCATCAGCGCCAGCAAAGGTAAAAGATTATCCTCTAAGATCTCAATTGGAAAAACTTGTTCTGCTCCACTGTTGTTGATTCGCTTTGTATTTTGCTACAAACTCTCTCTTTAGATTCTCATCCAATGTTGAGAAATGGGGAAACTGGAGACTGGATTGGTACTTTTGAAGGGCATAAAGGTGCTGTGTGGAGTTCTTGTCTCGATAACAATGCCTTGCGTGCTGCTTCCGCTTCCGCTGATTTTTCTGCGTAAGTCCTGATTGAGAGAATAGGAAAGCATTGCAACAAGTGTATTATTATCGATTTGGTTTCGGCTTATGCTCAAATTTGGTTTCGGTTTATGCTCGAGTTTGGCAGATGATCTATTCATTCATAATTTGATTAGTTGGCCAACCAATTTGATCTCTATAATTTTGGCTTGTTTTAGGAAACTTTGGGATGCTTTGACAGGGGATGTCCTGCATTCTTTTGAGCACAAGCATATTGTACGAGCATGCGCCTTCTCCCAGGTATTGTTAACTTCTTTGGTTGAGTTTTCTGACATAAACCTTGGACTAAGATGTACTGGTATTGCTATTGTTCATTTGGTCTGCTCAAGGAAATGTATTATGTAAGAATCAGGCATGTCTCTAACGTGGCTTTTTATTCATCAGGATACGAAATGTTTAATCACAGGAGGATTTGAGAAAATTCTTCGTGTTTTCGACTTGAATCGCTTGGATGCATCTCCTACAGAAATTGATAAATCTCCTGGTTCTATTAGAACAGTAACATGGCTTCATGGTGACCAAACAATATTAAGTTCTTGTGCTGATATTGGTGGTGTGAGGTATGGAGTTTATATTTCATGAAAAATAACAAATGTTGCATAAAACAAGTTACCCAGAGAACAAAAACTAATTGTTTCTTCTCTTGAACAGGTTATGGGACGTGAGGAGTGGTAAAATTGTGCAAACATTAGAAACCAAGTCTCCTGTCACCAGTGCTGAAGTGAGTCAAGATGGACGGTATATAACAACTGCTGATGGATCAACTGTTAAATTTTGGGATGCAAATCAGTAAGCTTCTCGTCTCAGGAATTTGGATTTCTGTCTTGTCTTGAAAATTATAGTCTTTTGCATTCTGCTCAAAGCTTCTATATCTTATGTCTTTGGTGACATCCAGTTTTGGACTAGTGAAGAGTTACGACATGCCCTGCAATATTGAATCTGCATCGCTTGAGCCAAAATCTGGCAACAAATTCGTTGCTGGTGGAGAAGATATGTGGGTTAGACTATTTGATTTCCACACTGGAGAGGAGATTGGTGAGTGACTGACATAACCTCAGTTTTAAGCAAGATTGACAGTGTCTTATGGTTTGTCTTTGAAGTTTTGCGGTTTTGATGGGTCTTTTTCCGCTTTGAACTTTAGGATGCAACAAGGGACATCATGGTCCGGTTCACTGCGTAAGGTTTGCACCGACAGGCGAATCTTATGCTTCAGGATCTGAAGATGGCACAATCAGAATCTGGCAGACTGGTCCCGTGAATCCTGAAGAAATCATCGAATCAAAGTCGAAGAAGAATGTAGACGAGGTTGTTCGTAAGATTGAAGGCTTTCACATTAACAAGGAAGGGAAAACAGCAGAGAAACCATCTGATGTCTAAAAAGTGGCTGCTTCCCTTTGTCTTCTTACTGTATTTTTTTCTGCTTCCAGACTGAATGAATGAATATACGGAAACTTCAAACAAGTCTTTTAAGGAACAATGACTTTTGTCTTTCTTCATTTGAATCAGAAGATGCATTTGGATGTAGCTGATCATTTACGGATCCATGGGGTCTGTTTAAAAAAGAAAAATAGTTGGGGGCCAATTTAGTGATATGACATGAGTTGTTGGGGGGGCTTTCGACGTGACATGGCTTACAAGTGCAATAAGCGCCGAAGCGGAGGGGTAAAAGAGTCAATTTCTATCCCACAAAATCCCCTTGACAGATCTCTCTGCGTCTTGTCTTACTTGTCTTTTCTTTATCTGCTAAAGATCTTTCTCTTTCCCTCTCTCTGTCTTCTCTCTCAGTGAAAAGAGTGATACTTTTTTTTTTCGGCGGGAAAATGACTGGAAAAGGAGCGAAAGGTCTGATAATGGGGAAACCCAGCGGCAACGACAAGGACAAAGACAAGAAGAAACCAACTACTCGCTCTTCTCGTGCTGGTCTTCAGGTATTTTGGATGTGTGAACCGTGTGTTTTAGTGACAGATCTTGCCTGGTTCTGAATTCCTCAGCTTAGATTATATAATATAGTCTAGAGATCGATATTTGTGTTTATATGCTTCTACTCCTCTGTTTTCATTTTCGGGCTATTCTTTTTACATGCTTTGAGCTTTTATGAGTTTATAGACTTTCATGCTAGCTTGAGAAACAAATCTAATATTGTCAAATCTTGCTGCTTTGCTGTGTTTATATAGATCTTTAAAACGGTGTGTGTCTTTTGTGTTCTCTATTTTGTTTGCAGTTTCCAGTTGGAAGAGTCCATAGACTGTTGAAAGGTAGGTCAACTGCTCATGGACGTGTTGGAGCGACCGCAGCGGTTTACACAGCCGCCATTTTGGAGTATCTGACCGCAGAAGTCTTGGAGCTCGCTGGAAACGCTAGCAAGGATCTCAAAGTGAAGCGTATCACACCAAGGCACTTGCAGCTCGCTATCCGTGGTGACGAGGAGCTCGATACTCTCATCAAAGGAACTATTGCTGGTGGTGGAGTCATTCCGCACATTCACAAGTCTCTCATTAACAAATCTGGCAAAGAATAAGAAGCCTTTTTTTTGTTTTCTCTACCATTCCCTATAATCCCTCTATCTCTGTATCTCGGACCTCCTTTTCTGTAATAACAGTCGTGTGTATGTTAAGACATTAGTAGAGAAACTCTTAGGATTGTTTGTTTGTTGTTTAAGGACCCACCTGTGTGTGACTTGTTTCTCCTTCTGATTAATGTTTTGGGGTTTGTTCATGTGAAACAGCCATTGAGAAACTAGCCATAACTAAATCTTTGCAAGATGCACAACCCTTCGTATTGATCTTTTTAAGGGCAACATGATCGTTAGTTTCCATGACATCAAAACCTGTCAAGTGGTTTCTCTATGTACCCCTACCAAAAATTAGCATCAACCTGCTAGTGTATAAGGTTACTGCCTAGTCTGCCACCTAAAAGACACAATGGGTTGGGTTTACATCAGAACTAAACCAAAACCGACAAGTGTTTCTGTGTTGTTAAGAGAAGGGATTTTGTGCACATTGTTCCTTCCCTTTGGTTTCCTGGTAGATTTTGCGCCTGAGGATGTCAGTCTCCTTTGATTGTATCTACAATGGATGAAGATAAATATATAAAGACGGAAGGTGCACCAAAAGATGGGTTCTTAGTCTACTTTGAAAAGAGAGAAAAAGCAGACCTCAAATAACTTCTTCCACGTCAATTCTGACTTTTCCTGTCGAGCGAGCCACTCAAAGGCCATAGGTTCTACAATGTGGTTGGGCTGCGTGCAGTGTGATGTTGAGACGGCCTTTCTCTTTTGGAAAAAAATTTCGACGAACAAAATTGTGTGAGACAATCTTTTGTACTTGGGACTTTTGAGAGCGTTGAAATAAGAAGTATGTTTGACATGACTAATGCAACACCTTACCTTCTGAGCTGTCATCATAGATCTATCTAGCAAGCTAAAATGGCCAGTAAAGCTTCTAAGTTTTCCAATTTCTTCTGGAACTTTTCTGCTTCCCATTAGAGCTCTGTCAATGAATCATATAATAGAAAAAGAAAGAAAGTTTAGTGAAGTTTTCACATATGCTGAGATATAGAATATCAGAGTAGTAAGTAACCTCTGGCCAGGTAACATCAGGCACTCTTCAGTTAACCGCGCCATAGCAGAATCAGCTGCCTTTGCGGTTCCAAAAATCACAAGAGCCCTGCCTGATTTGGTAAATGCAATTTAATTCGTTGCCATTGACAGCTATTATTGTTTATTTTTTAACATTATGAGCTAGCAAATAGCAAACAGGTAAGTGTACACATATACCACTAAGTGGACTAGACATGAGACTAGAAGGGATCATCTTAGCATCAACTCCTTCATTGAAAGCTTTCCTACAAAGTTCCTGAATAGAACAAAAGGAAAAGGATGAGGAGGAATGTTATAATTTCTAGGCTTTTAATAATGATTGCTAATTCCACGTGTCTTTGATCAACGTATGTGGCTGGCATTGCATTGCCAACACTAAATAAGATCCAGAAAATTATTGTTCTTAAAACTAGTTCTCGATAATATGGCAACACATGTATACCATCAAAGACAACAGGTTTCCATCTCAAAAATTGGAATTGAGTGAGATTCCTAGCATCCCCATATCTTGGATTAAATTTCACCTTTGGATCAACCCATTCCCGTTTTTCAGGTCAAACCTAGGTTCATGAATTTTTATTTAAAAACCAGTTGATGATTAAAGAAATCATATCCTTTATAAAATAGATTAGGTCCATTCTTACTTTCAATGTAGAATCACTAACTCATACCTCTACCTCCAGCGATGTGTATGATGGTTCCAGGTTCTCAATTAAGAGCACCCTACTTGTTTCTATAGCCGCTTTTAGTTCTTCCTCAAAAGGCTGGAAAAGGGAATATAGCAATGTTAAATGAAAAAACGAGTGATTTGAGAACAACTTTTTCTGAACCAGGACAGTTGTTGAACTAACTTTATCTAAAATACTTCATAGTTTCTGAAAACTGTAATATTATCCCTTGGTCTGATTTCGAGTGATGAAAGCCAATAGCATGAAAAACATTGGCTATTGGAATGAATTGTTTCAGATTCTTCTTATAAAACAAAACATGATTGTAATGCAGTTAACAGCGGAAACTGGTGGAGGCGTCAGAGAACTTACCAGTTTCTTGTACCAGCTGCTTTTCTTCTGTAAGGCAAGAAATAAGAGAAAATAATTTGGTAAGTCATAAGTAAATACTATCTAATCTACAGTGACAATAATCTTTCCGCTATGCTCAAGAAAAGAAATAGTTCATTTCCCAAAAATTGTGTACACTTTTCTGCTGTAAATTGTCAACATTTCTCTCAGCTAATCCACCAAAAGAAGAACTGAAGAAGGATAGAGATGGTACGTACGATGTTCTGACTTGGAGCTTTTTCTACAAGAGGAGGGTTTTTAATGAATTTCGTCTCTCCTAGTTGAGGGCCTGAATCATCTGAATCATCTGTTTCTGGCGTGTTGAGTATAAGCTTCCTCTTTTTAGAAGGCTTAGCATCGACTAATGAACCTGAAGCATGTAACTCCCCAAATGCTCTGGTTTTGGTTATGGGACCTCTTGGCATGGTATCAGTATTGACAAGAGGGTTCTTCTTCACATGTACATGATCAGCACGTTCCTCCAGAAAAGAGACTTGCAAAACAAAGGTAAGCGTCAATCTGGTTTGTCTATTTCACAAGTATAATCCAAACCTCCAATATCAAATAAGAAGCCAACAAAGATAGGAAAAAGTATCAACCTTTCTTTCCCGAGCTTGTTCTACTCGTCAGCTTTCCATCTCTGTTATTTTCTTTTTCTAACTTTGTTGATCCCAAATCTGGATGATTTTTTTTTACTGGAGAAGTCCTGGAACTGGCAGCTGCGCTTGAGTTTAGACGTTTTACAGGCTGCTTATCCCTTATTCTGTTGAAAATTTTCTCCACTGCATTTATTAGAGACAGTAGAAAGCAAACATAGCATTATTAAATCCATATTTGAAGAACGGGTTGAAGAATAAAGCTTTGTAATTTGGTTATAATCCAAACCTCCAATTCCAGCTATTGCATCTGCAAAGATTTTTGATATAATTTTCAGCCTTGTATCGAAGGTGCGGGAGAAGACATAGTTAGCTTTCCTCAGCTCATTTCTTTCTGGTGGTGGGTTTCTTCGGTCCTTCGATATGCATACAACATTGCATTTCCCCATGATCGTCTCCTGGACCAACAACACAGGAAATCCAAACTGAGCTTACATCTATAATAAGCATATCATCACTTCCGATTATTATTTCTAATCAGTAAGAAGGATAGAAGGAGATGGAAAAGGAAGCAAACTTACCACATCGTTGATATTGGTTACCCCTTTTTCATCACCACAAGCCAGAAACAACTCATCCCATTGTGGCTCATACTCTCCCAAGAAGCGATGGATGTCAATAGGTCGAAAGAACCAAATGACCTTTACTTTCTTCTCACCTGCTGATGTCTCGTACATGCTGACAAGCTTCCCAATTGAAGTCTCACATTGACCACATACATAAAAATAAGCACAGTCAAAAAGCCGGTACTCGATGCCCTCATAGGTAAATGATTCATAGAACCGGACTTTACTATCTTTCCGTCCCACCCCTCTCTTAGCACCCCATTTAAAATCAGGGTACTCTTCTCCACTGGCACCATTGGATTGAAACATAGAGGAGTTATCCTGCCTGGTGTGATATTCCCAAACTGTAGAAGAGAGAAGAAGATAAACAGAATAAGATGCAACCAATTGTCATACTAGAGAGTGTAAGTTCATGGATAAGTTCATCACCCAAAAGAGTTATGGACATAAGGCGTCTTTAACCTCAAAGGAAACTTTGCAAGCACATGATTAAAGTAATTCCTAACAAAGACAATATAAGGTACATTGAAGCATCCAAAACATTTACAGGAAATTGTCAAAACCAACTCCACAAAAGTAAACAAGTCAGATTTCATCCCAGTAAACCTAATTACCTTAATTAGCTAGAACATTACCAGAAATTAAAGGTTGATTACTGTATAATCAAAGTCAGTTTAAGAAGTAAACACTAAATACCTCAAAACCAAGCTACCCAACTTCCAAACTTGGAAAAAGACCTTAGTGTTCGCTCCAAACAAACAAAGAAACAAACGTCAATGCAACAGTGAACTCGGAAAGCGAAATACAAGTGATAATCTGTATAAACACATGGTGGTTTTAGCAACGTGCATCAGAAACCCTACAAAAACTACCGGAAAACACCTCAAACGTTTAAGCTACGGAAGTGGCGACGCTAAAAACTGTACGGACGTTGCTTCGGATACTTACACAGAAGCAGCTCACACCGTTTCTTAAAATCAAAATAAAGGAACGACGATTCGAAGACTACAGAGAGGAAAGAGGAGAAAGCTTTTTTACCGGAAGCTGAGTCGTCGATCGGGAGAGGATCCGTACAATGCAGAACACACGATGACCTCGCGGATGCTTCGAAATACGTGTATACGAGAAGGAGAAGGTTCGCCGGACGATTTTAGGTCGCCGGAGCTTTTCTCACAGCGACGATCGAGGGTTCCGAAAGGGTTTTTGAAAGTTTTTTTTAAGCAAAAAATTAAGAAAAAAAGTTTTGACTGAAGAAGCTGACGATAGATGATGCTGCTGCTTCATGGAGATTTCTGGATACTTAGCTTAATTATGAATTAAATTACTGTAATTAGTAAGTTTTTTAACTACTCTGTTTAGTTGATGCACGTCTTTGTTTTACCCAGATATAAACATGATGGCTTTTTAATCAAAACACTAAACAAAAACTTTTTACTTTTAAATCTTTTACACGTTACCATTTACTAAACCCATTTCCCTATTAAGCCTATATTACCGTAGCTGTAAACTCTAGACAGCTGGTCAATTCAGATTATTCATTCTTTTTTTTGCTTTAAAAATCGTAAAAGTTTGTGTTAAGAGTGATCAAATAAAACGTTTTCATATACAATTAACCCTTTTCAAAGACATTTTCATACGAATGATTCGGTATAACCATGATCGATGTTGGAGTTTTCTTAACATACATTTTTCAACGAAGATCACTTATTGTGTTTATTTTCTCTGATGGTATTATATAACCTATAGTTTTTTAATATGAAATTTCAAACATTTGAGATTGGCACCAAACAGAAACATCACCTTTCTATATTGAAATTGACAAATATACCCTTTAACCACCTCGCACGTTTGTGAAAGAATAAAAAGAGACTAGTATTCCATTGGCACACGTATAAACTCTAGGAGAGTCATTAAACCCTGAAATTTTATTGTTTTGTCGTCTAGTAGTAGTCAGTAGAGAAATCACACTTCTCTCCGGCGGAAATAAAACCTCCTCAGAAATTGTAAGTGTCGAGAAATGGGTTTTGATTCTTACGGCTTGTTACAATTGATTATTCATATACAAATCACTCTAGCATCTTATTGTGGTTGTTCTGTGTGCTTTTTTCAGGATTCTCATCTCAATTGATTGAAGGAAGTAATGTATTCGCTTTCGAGGATTCTCCGAAGGTAACAGCTTTGTGATATGTAGATTCTGGGTTCTGCCTTTTCGTTACTTTATCAACGTTACAGAATCTTGAGTTTACCATTAATCAAGTTTAAATCTTTCTTAGTGGGTTTGTTTCAGTTTTTACGGTTCATTTGGGTTGAAATTTTCTTCTGTTTTTCTTAATTGTGTATTTTTAGGAGTCGGAGTTATAGCTTTGCATCCACTTCGTTTGGTGCGGTTAGTAAATTAGAAGAAGTATCAAGTTGTGACAAAGAAAGGGTCTTCAAATCATCTGGATTGATTTACAACAAATCTCAAGGTTTAATCAGACTTTATACCACAAGAAATGTGTTTTCACGCTTCTTTGGCATCAATAAGCTTTCTTCTGTAGCCGATGCTGGAGACAAAGGAGTTGAGGAAGTTAAGGAAGAGGAGCTGTCTGAATCAGAGGAGGTGCTTCCTGTTTCTGGGGATGTAACAGAGGGAGTTGCTCATAATGGTTCTTTATTCGAGTCTGAGCTTGGTAATGATGTAGAAGCGTCCGCTGATGATGATCCTGAAATCGAAGTAGGGCATTCAAAAGATGGGAAAACAACAAAGAAAAGAGTGAGCTCTGAGCTGTATGAATCTATTGTTGCCTATAAATCTGTGAAGCATGTTCTTGAAAAATGGGTCAAAGAAGGGAAATGTTTGAGTCAAGCTGAGGTTTCTATTGCTATACATAATCTGCGTAAACGCAGATTTTATGATATGGGTTTGCAGGTAATTTTTGTCTTCTCATTTTCTACTTTGCCACATCGTTTTTTGTTTTATTTATCCACTTTCTTAATTTGTATGTCTCTGATTTGGTTTTACAGCTGTGGGAGTGGCTGCGAGCTAATACCCAATTTGAGTTCACAGAGGCAAACTATGCTTCTCAACTGGATTTGGTGTCTAAAGTACATGGTCTACAAAAAGCCGAAAACTTTTTGAAGGATATTCCTGAAACTTTGAGGGGAGAAGTAGTGTACAGAACCCTGCTGGCAAATTGTGTACTTAAGCACCATGTGAACAAAGCCGAAGACCTTTTTAAGAAAATGAGAGAACTAAAATTTCCAACAAGCGTGTTTGCTTGCAACCAGTTGCTTCTCCTCTACAGTATGCATGATAGGAAGAAGATAGCTGATGTTTTGTTACTCATGGAGAAAGAAAACGTCAAGCCGAGTCGTGGTACCTATCTGTTTTTAATCAATAGTAAAGGTTTAGCCGGGGACATAACTGGAATGGAGAAGATTGTGGAGACAATGAAGGAAGAAGGTATTGAGCTTGATCCAGAACTACAGTCTAGCCTGGCTAAGTACTACATAAGAGGAGGGCTTAAAGAGCGAGCGCAAGAAGTTATGAAGGAAATGGAAGGGAAAGGCTTGAAACAAACTCCATGGGTGTGCCGTTCATTACTCCCTCTTTATGCAGACATAGGAGACACTGACAATGTGAGAAGATTGAGTAGGTTTGTTGAGGAAAATCCGAGATATGATAATTGCATTTCTGCCATTAGAGCATGGGGAAAGCTGAAGGAAATTGAAGAAGCAGAGGCAGTGTTTGAGAGGCTTGTGAAGAAGTATAACATTTTTCCTATGCTACCATATTTTTCCCTCATGGAGATATACACAGAGAACAAGATGCTAGCGAAAGGTAAAGAACTGGTTAAAAGAATGGGAAATGCAGGAATTAAGATTGGCCCTTCAACATGGCACGCACTTGTGAAGCTCTACGTCAAAGCGGGAGAAGTTGGAAAAGCTGAATTGATATTGAACAGAGCGACAAAGGATAAAAAGATGAGACCTATGTTCATTTCTTACATGTTGATTCTTGAGGAATATGCAAAAAGAGGCGATGTTCATAACGCGGAGAAGGTTTTCCTGGGGATGAAAAATGCAGGCTATGCATCTCAGCTTATGCAGTATGAAACCGTTCTCTTGGCTTATATCAAAGCCAAAACTCCTGCTTATGGGATGATTCAGAGGATGAAGGCAGATAACGTGTACCCGAATAAGACTCTTGCTGTGAAACTGGCTCAGGTTGATCCATTTAGAAAGAGTCCAGTGTCTGCTTTACTTGACGAATGACCAGAATCATCATGTGTATTGAGCTGCTAAGTTTTTGTTCTGATTGCTGCTAAGCTAGGGAATATAAGAAACAGAGTGTTCATTTTCAGTCAAATCAAATTTCTTGCTTTGTTTTGTGTAATTTCATGTGGTTTTACAAGCGACATTCTAAACAACAAACAGTAGTTGAGGCAGACTTCAGGCCAAACATGAGAATAGTGTTGAAGGCTCTTCAGCCTCTGCTCCTTAGACTCCGCAGAGGAACCCGTATTGATATGCTCGAATATGACTTCACCCCTTATGATCACTATATCATTTGGGTTTTTTAAAATCCGATTTGTGTAAATTTGTGAAACATGCTTTTATGTATAAGTTATACAGTATAACCAACGCCAATTTAAGAAGTATAAACAGAAGATATAATAAATCTGAAGAAATGAGAAATTTTGTGTCAAAATTTAAATTCAAAATTGGGAAAAAAAAAACAATAATATGCGGTGAGCGTGGATCGAACACGCGACCTTCAGATCTTCAGTCTGACGCTCTCCCAACTGAGCTATCCCTGCTTTGTTATTAAATGAACTAAACTTAAGAACTTAAATCGTATTTTATATATTTTCTACTTTTATTTATCGTTTGACTTCGTCGCCACTTTTGGAAAGACGGAGACCAAAACAAAGAACACCGAAAATCACACGGCGGTCGAAGAAGAAGATGAAATCGTTCAAGGAAGAATACACTTTGGGTTCGTTCGCGCCTTTCTAAAGATCGATCACAGTTTCAGATGTTACTACTAAGTCGTTTTGAAAAACGAAGTAATGAATAACCTTTTATCTCTTATTTTGCAGATGAGAGGCTCGCTGAATCGCGTGAGATTATCGCTAAGTACCCTACTCGGATTCCAGTAAGTCTATCCACCCCAAATAATATCTCCTTCTGAACTGTTTCTTCTGAATCTATTCAATTCATCGGATGTACGCAGAAATGATTTTGTTTGTTTGTCGGAACTCAATTGTGTTGGATTAAATCTTGCAGGTGATTGCTGAAAAGTATTGCAAGACAGATCTGCCTGAAATCGAGAAAAAGAAGTACAAACATTTCACCCTAAGTTTTGTTTTTTATAATTTCTCTTGTTCATATTTTTGTCTGCCTTTATGAATTGTTTGATAACTTTTAAAAAAATCTGTACTCCCCGGACCAGTGCTTACTTATGTTCAATGTTTCAGAAGTGATCACTTTTGTATGAATAGTTTCAGTAATGTTCTTTGGGAAATGATGAACTCAAGTGTCTTTCAATGTTAGGTTTCTGGTTCCAAGAGATATGTCAGTAGGCCAATTCATCTACATATTGGGTGCTAGATTACATTTGTCTCCTGGTAAAGCCTTGTTCGTGTTCGTGAACAACACTCTCCCTCAAACAGGTGAGTTTCTTCTGCAACTGGTTTTTTTTTTTTTTTGCTTATAGGCATCGTTGTTTGATGATGTGATCTGTTTTTCCTTTCTCTGCAGCTGCTCTAATGGACTCGGTCTATGAATCTTACAAAGAGGAAGATGGATTCGTTTATATGTGCTATAGCAGTGAGAAAACATTCGGTTGAACCAAACCATGTTAGTGTACAAATACTTCAACATAAGCTGTTCACTTCATCAGAAGATACTTGTAAGCTTATATGCCTGCTTGTTTTTTATCCTTAGACTTTGTTCATCTGTACAAATGTTACTAGTACAATCTCAATTCCAAAGTGTATTTCTTCATTGTTTCATCTTCATGAGAAAGCAAAAAGACCATAGAGAAGGAGTTCTGTACTTCCTCTCCGCCAACCCATCAGTCCTGGCTACTTTTGGTTGGAGTACTTGTTATATATATATATATATATACTGGTTCAGGCTTTAAAGTACAAACATAAGAACTACTATTTTTGCATTGTAAGTTCAAAAAGACAAAAACTAAGAAATGCGTTACGAAAACTTTGAACAAAAATAGGAACAAGATAGTAGAAAACAGAGTGAGTTGCTTTGCACCCTTCAAATGGGCATAAGGCAGAGAATCATTGTGACAAATTCCAAAACCATGGACAGATTTCCGATGTTTCTACATGGGTGCCTGAAGTTTACGAAACTGATGAAGAAAAGAAGTAACAGCCAGCCTTGTTAGATGCTATAATGCTTGCTATTGACACAAGATTATCGAATTTGTTTTTCAGGAAGTCTCTTATTTACCATCAACACTCGCTGTTAGAAACACAATTGTAATCAATAAGCTTTTCATCAGTTTGTGTAAAGGTAAACTACTCAAAACCCAAAAAAACCTGTTGGTATAACATCAACACTCGTGATATGATGTGAATGTGCAACGGGACCAAAAAGAAACGCAAGATAGAAAGAATCTTATTTTTGGCATGTACGTATGGTTGTGATAAGACAAAGCGGCATGGTCACGATTATTCTAAAACGGGACCATTCATTGTCGTTTCATCTACAAAACCACATGGAGAGAAGGATATTACAAAAGAAGGAAACAGAGAGACTACGATTCTTTTGTCTTTTCTCAAAATGTATTGTTTTCTTTAGCTATGTACATAGAAGCTTATCTATCTATAGTTAGTTTCTTTTTAACAGTCAAAATTGCAAGTCATTCATGAATGTACTTTGTGAGTTCGTGTGTTACAAAAGTTGTTGAAATGTTCCCATACAAACACAGTTACAGTTTTAGACAATATTCTTGTTTTAGATCAAAACCAAACTTAACCATAATAATGTTGAAGTTCACATTCGAAACCAGGACTGTCAAAATTCGTTCATTGTATTTACCAATTGATAGTGATACAACGACCAGAATACAAATACAATTTTAGCATCTCAGAGTAAGACAAGGACACGACTATGCATTAATTTCATTCCCTTTGTCATATATACGTGTAAAATTTACCACTATAATTGTTTTTAGTATACGAGGCAAAACAACTCAAAATGATTTGTCTTCATCCTTTCATCAGTTCATCTTATCGCTATCTTCCTTCCACAGCCTCTCAAGTCTCAATCCTCTTCACGCATATATGCATATCTTAATATATTTTTGCTATATTAATATGATTCTATTAACCTTCAAAACAATAATTTTAATCGAGTATAGAAATTAATGATAACTCTTTTTTTTTTTTTTTGAAGTACCATATATACAATTTACAGATCAGGACAAAAATGTTTTTGATTATAATGTCGGTCACTATAAGAGGCAGCTACGATGTATAAATTAATATTCCGAAAGTGTATATTATTATTACATATTCACGAAAATGAAATCTAATAAAATTCGTTAGTTATTAGAAAATGAAAAGATTTCCATTTTCTATTTATATTTTCTACAAATTATAAAACTATTGACAAAAACAAGAAAAACTTTTTGGAAATTTGTGGAATCATGATTATGTTCTCTGATGAGCTTTTCGAGCAAAAACCATAAGTAAACGTTAGAAAGACCACAAAACTCTTTGCTTTCTCTATTATACAAAATCATCTTCTACTACACATCGGAGCTAACCAATGAAGAAAACACCTTCGCCGGAACCCGTCACCATCTACGGCAGCAATCACCAAGAAACCTTCACCGGAGGTGATATGGAGTACTACTCTTACTTCGACGACTCATGTATCCAAGACATGAACTATTTCGTCAAAACCATTGCCGGAATCAAATCCAAAGGGATCAGACCGGACCTCATTGGTTCCATCATCGCTCATTACGCTTCCAAGTGGCTTCCTGACCTCTCCGGCAATGTCTCCGCCATTGTTTCCACCCCCATCGAATCCAAAAACCACCCCATTGACACACAACAGCCAGAGAGCGTCACGGCGTCTGTAATGAAGAAACGGTTTTTCGTCGAGACACTAATCGGAATCCTCCCGCCGGAGAAAGACTCTGTTCCTTGCAATTTCCTCCTCCGTCTCCTGAGGACGGCGAAAATGGTCGGAGCTAATCCGAATTACTTAACGGAGATTGAAACCAGAGTATCGTGGCAGCTCGACCAAGCTTCGCTTAAGGAGCTTATGATACCTTCCTTCAGCTACACGTCTGGCACGTTGCTTGACGTTGAGCTTGTGACACGTCTTGTGAAGAGATTCGCAGGATTGGATAGTGAAGGTGTTAAAACCGGTGCTGCTCTTGTTAAAGTGGCTAAGCTTGTTGACTCTTATCTCGCTGAAGCCGCCGTTGACGGCGGTTTGTCTTTACCGGAATTTATTTCCTTAATCGAAGCTCTTCCTAGCCATGCTCGTACTACAGAGGATGGCTTGTACCGCGCCGTTGATACATATCTCAAGGTAATAAAGCTTAAAATTTTTGAACTTCAAATTTAACTTCAGTTCAAAAGTATGACTCAATTCAAGATTCGAATTCAATTGCAGGCACATCCTCAGGTGTTGAAGCAAGAAAGGAAGGAACTTTGTAGACTTATTGATAGCAGAAAGCTATCACCGGAAGCAGCTCTCCACGCGGCTCAGAATGATCGTTTACCGGTGAGAGCAATCATCAGAGTCTTGTTCACTGAGCAGACAAAGCTAAGTCGTCACATTGACTGGAACGGTAGCTCAATAAGCAGCACAACGAGGAGTCCAACAAACCCTTCTGCTTCACATTACTTTGAGGCAGGTTCTGCAGCGCGGTGCTTGTCTAAACGTGAGATGAATGTTCAACAAGCAGAGATAAGAAGGCTGAGAGAGGATGTTGCTAGGCTGCAGAGTGAGTGCAGTGCAATGCACTTGCAGCTGGAGAGGCTGATGGAAAAGAAGAGTAGTGGTGGGAGTAAAGGGTTTTTCCGGTGGAAGAGGCTCGGGTTAGTACCGTCAATTAGAGGAAGTGTTAGCGTTGACAAGGGTGAGGAAGAATCAGGTGACAATGAAGGATTTGAGCCTCGGACTCCTGGGAATATGAAGACAAGGCTTGTCAAAGGAAGAACAACACCTTCAAGGTGGAGAAAGTCTTTGTCTTAATTTTGCATTAATGGAAACAACACAACAAGCTGTTATTACACATGGAGGAGCAACAATGGAGTAGTCTTTTTATACACAATAATGAATAAACCAACTTGATCACAACAATAAACAAATGCATATATGTAGATATGTGGGAGTGTATCGATGAAAGCTTTCATCAGAATCTTTAAAATTTGACAGCTCGTTTGATTGTTTGGAGAGATGACTTGATGAAGTTGTTCTTAACAAGATATTCGCTCTCATCATCATTCCTTGAAACCACTGGCTTCTTCCTGATGCAGTCAATTCCCTTTTTCATTCCGAAGATAAGCGATGGAGATGATGGAATCCTTCTGAAAGCTCTAGCACTCTCTGATCTCTTTACCACTTTGTCTCTGCCACTCTTCTCTGGTGTGTTCTTCAAATCAAAACTCATTCTGCTTCTATGAGAACTTTCAGTTCTTGTTTCCACCTTGCTTGTGTTGTTGTTTGTCTCCTCAGCCTGCAACTTCAAGTCCACTTCTTCATCAACCTTTTCAAGCATTGGGA
Source organism: Capsella rubella (assembly GCF_000375325.1). Classification (NCBI taxonomy): domain Eukaryota; kingdom Viridiplantae; phylum Streptophyta; class Magnoliopsida; order Brassicales; family Brassicaceae; genus Capsella; species Capsella rubella. Next base: position 5,405,589 of record NW_006238921.1, on the reverse strand, counting down.
ACTTTTGGTCCAGTTTCTCTATCATTTCATCAATCTTCTTGTTGCTTCCTTCGGTTTGAAGATCACATGGACCGTTTTTGCTGTTGTTCTCCAGTAAAATATGAAGCCAGTTCTCAACATTTCCTTTCCCTCGCTCTATCCTGCTTTCCTCATCTTCCTCACTCTCTGGTGCCTTGAAAACATGGAATGCTCTGAAGCTTCTGCTGCCTCTCTTCCCTTCTTCTACACCCACCTTTTTTTCAACCGGTTCATTATCTTCTAACGCGACAAGGGACTTCTCAGATACCTCTGCATTCTGCTGTTCCTCTTCCACCTCCTCTATTTCCCCCTGCTTCTGAGTTTCAGCCTCAGAAGCTGCTGCTTTATGCTCCTCCTCAAAGTATACCCTTAACTCCTTGTGTGAAGACATTTCTTCACTTGTTCCTGGAAGATACAGAGAGAGCTTCCTGTCTCTCTCTTCTAGCAATAGGTCATCTTCATCTTTCAGCAAATGTCTCGATCGTTTCCTTGCTTTCTCTAGTTCAGGCCTCACTTGACTCTCCAGCTCCTCTCTTTCTTTAAACTTCTTGTGAAGTTCTTTCTCTGAACTATCACAAATAGCCTTTTGCGCCTCTAGTCTTGCCATAAGCGCACCACTCGCTGCCTGGTTTAACCTCACTTGTTCTTTATACACAACACTCCTACAAACCAACAAGGAACAGTAAGGAAAGTTAGTATACAATATATTTGCCTAAGAATATTGAAATGCAACTGTTGTATAGAGAAAATATCTTACTGGTGCATAGCATCGCGGATCATTTTCTCAAGTGTATTCCTGTACGAGCATTGAGCTTCTGCCAATCTCCTGCACTTTTCAGCTCTTCTTCTTCGCTTAACCAGCTCGTTCTCCAGCTCCTGAATGGTAAGCCGCTCTTCATTGTTCGTTCTTGTCAAATCATTTGTTTCGTCATCTAACTTTTTCATCTCAGCTCTCATATTCTGCGATTCCTCTCGGTGTCTCAGTGAGTCCCTCGCAGCAGCAATGGCTTGATAAGAATTTTTCATCAAGTCTGGAGTCTCATTCTCTTTGGTTGCACCGAATCTCATCTTCCTTGCTGCAATTTTATTTAGTTGGGTTAATACAACAGTAGATAAAAGAGGGTTCATATATCGGTAATCGAAAAGCGAGTAGTTGTTACTACTAACCAGGTGTTTGACGATTGTAATCAAGCGATCTCAAGACTAATGAAGGATCATAAGGATCTCTTCTAGAAACAACAACTGCAGCTGAGGCAAGCCCATACTTCTCTTTCGATTCAACAAAATGTTGCGGGAAATGGTGTGAATCAACCGTTTGTGAACCATTAAGTTCCTCGGTTTCACCTTCTTTGAACAAGAATGAAAATGCTCTCCTCCTATGAGATTTGCATTTTGGTTAGGATGTTTTTGTCCATCAAAGGTATAGAGTATAGACAGCGGTAATTTACTATATACATCCGAAAGGTTGTTACTTTATACCTGAAATCAGAGCTAGAAGCAGCAAAAATGGACAAGAACTGATTAACTGAAATCCCAACTTGAAGATCCCACCATGGTACTAGGAACTCAAGTTTGTCCTTCTTGTTCTTGCGTGCCTGCCATTGCACTACCCTTAGGTTGCTTGGTACTGTTAATCCTCCCCCTACAAAACCAATATAGATACAGAGAAAGCTTTAATATCAACCAGAAAACAAAGAAACTCAAAAAAAATATAAACAAACAAGGGAGAAGTGTGTACTTGAGCAAGGGAACCAATGATCAAAACCCCAAGCAAGAGGAGAAGCAGAATCAGCGTGGAAGTAAACAACATTCCCATACGGATCAATCCGAATAACAGCTGGATCAAACCCAGCATTTCTGCAAACAAAAACCAAAATCATAAGAATCTGAAAACTTGACTACAAGTGTTGTCAGAAAATTGTGTATGATGAAAAATAAATAAGCACATACCCTAGATGATTAAGTTGTTTCCAAAGGAGACTCAGGAAGATCTTCGGTTTTGCGGTTGGTCTCGCTTTCGGATCAATTACTGGAAACATATCATCTACTTCTCTGCATCTCAAGCTCTTCAGGACAAAGGAAAATAGTAACATTTTAACATTTTGTCATTACAGAGAAGCAACAAAAAAAAGGAAAAAACATCACTCCAACTCCAAATCTAAGGTTTTGTACTTGAAGAATCAAACAATAGAATTTAGATCTGAAAATGTAATCCAACGAGCTTCCAATTACTCTAAAAACCCATACTTTGAGCTCAATTACCTCGTTCTGCTGAAGAATGTAGGGCACGAATGTAAAAGGAGGACCATTTCTATACGGGAAAACATCAAAATCGCGGCAGATCTTAGCGTAAGCTCTCGGATAGCCCTGAGCTTCCTCGATCACCAGATCTTCCTCCGTTATACCATAATCTTCCAACATCGTCACAAAGATCAATTATTTTTCTCTGTCTCTCTCTACTTGACCAAAAGAGAAAAGCAAAAATCTTTTGAGAGTTGTGAGTTCTGTTCTTTCAGGCAAGAAGAAGATAACAAAAAAAAAACAAAACACAAACAACGGTCGGATTTTTCTATGTTTAACGATGACCAGTCCCTTTTTATTCATTATTTCAATATATTATTTTTTTTAATTTTAAAAGGAGTGCCACGTAAGTAGAGAAACGGCCGTGTGGGACTGTAACGGCTATATGCCACGTCGGACCCACGCTCCACCTCGTTATTAATTTATGGACTATAGTTCTTGTTTGGTTGGGTCTTTCTTGACAATTCTTGTGAGCAAACAAACACTTTAATAATACTTCTTCTTACCTCGGATCTCTTTTGAAATTTTAAAAATGTGTATCAAAAGGAGTAATCATTCAATTTTAAAAAAAGATGTTGAGTTTACTTTAACCAGTGAAAGCCGGTTAAGTTTGTGTGATTACACTATATTAGTTTAGCATGAATTGATTACATATATGTGATATGTATATAGTCATGTTGTGTTGTGTTGTAAATTAATTGCCCAAGTTGTGTTGTACAATATATGGAGACAAAGAAACAATGTCCTCCATAACTCTACCAGGATCTCCCCAGCTCTCATCTTCAAGCTTGTGGATCGGGACATGCGCAACATCATCTCCTCTCGCCGTCACATGAAGCGTTGGATTAATCTAATGATCTTCTGGATTAGATAGCTCTGTTTAGTTGCTATTTGATGTTCTTATTGTGGCCTTGTTTTTCTTTTTTGCCTTGCCTGCTTTTGTTTAGGTCTTGCTCATTGTAAAACCTTTTATTCATTATATGATATTTACATGTTTAGCGAAAAAAAAAAAAAGTATATAGTCATATCGATACCTAAGGGCATCTTCAATGCAAAGGATTTTCGAGGGTATAAGACACTTGACCCTGTTGTATAGGATCATGGATATAATAAATATTTTCTATCAATGAAAATGAAGTCATGCATGGTTGGTGATTCTATAATCTTAATATCGATTCAGAAATTTCCCATTTACTTCCCACTTGGAAAAACGAACTGTCTTGTTTTTTTTTGTTAATTGGTTTTTTACGAGAAATGTTATATTCGGAAAGCTACATAGTAATATCTTCTTAAACGTCAAATGATTTCCATTCTTTTATAGTTATATGCTCACATGCACTACTTTATCTACGTACCTAATTCACGCTTAATTTGTACAGAACCGTGGTTCATGCATGTGAAACTATTGGATTGTACAGTTTGTACTGTACCCCCATTGTTTACTTAACACTTCGTTCGACTCTCTCTTTCTATATAGTAACGAAGCGAGTCTTCATGATCTTCACAGAACACAAACACAAAGCTAACTGCAGATTCTTAATCCTTAAAAGAAAAATAATGATGATAAGTAGTTCAAGATCACTCAGTTACGTCCCTATTCTCTCCCCTTCATCGACTTCTCGGTTCCCAACCTCAAACCGGGAACTTCCCACTGGGACTCAACGAGATTTATAGTTCGAAATGCCCTAGCAGAATACGGATGTTTCGTTGCCATGTTCGATATGGAGCTTCAAAAGAGCTAAGGAAGGCACTGTACGACGCCTCGGAGGAAGTCTTTTGGTTTACCATTGGAGACTAAACTGAGTGCGAAGTCAGCTAAACGCAACAATCGATACTCCGGTCAGATTCCCACTATGCCTTTATTCGAAGGCATGGGCTTTGACGGTGTAGATAATCCTCATGTTGTCGATGACTTGACTCACAAGCTTTGTCAACATCACCTTCAGGTATTATATTTGGTTTATCCTTTTGTATTATGGTTATGATATAGTAAAATTTGAGGAGGTAGTAGATGATGAACATCCGTCTCTCTATACGAATAAATAAAACTATATATGTCTTATTTGATCATTAGGTGTGCTTTGTTTGATTCTCTCTTGAGTTGGTTTGTTGATTACTTTTTCCTCTAGGTGGCTGTCTTGTTGTATATACACAAACACGTTTTGGTCGTGGAATCAGTTAATAGAGAGATGTAGATTATATGACATTTGATACCAATAGGATGTTTTGTTTTCAAATGTTTCCGGAATATTTGACTAATGAATGTATTACTAATGAAGGATATATATATAGAAATTGTAACTTCACCACAAAGGCAATTATTAGCCTTTAATCTTCTTAGGCTGCTTTGTATACGTTTACCGAAAATTCAAAGCCAAAAAGTCATCTTAAAGGATTTTCTAAGAATTCGTTATATTATTGCCTCATTTAACTTTGCATTGCTCTAACCCCTTTGGTTGGATACTGAAAAGCCTTGAACCGTAACGTATCAAAACGTATACAGTATGAAATCAGAAATGGACGTATCTAGTGTGGTTGATAAAATGATAACGATGAATCGATGATGGCATCGTTAATTTAGGCCAAGAAAAAAAAGTAGAAGCGCGAGGCGGATGAGGTGAATCTTTCCTGTTTATGGTTTGCAATGCACATGGGTAGGTCACAGTTTGTAACAAATCATATGGGCTCGATCGTTTCATAATCACTTATCTTAGTTTTGATCAATCCGACTATCTTGTTGTACAGAAAGACAATATAGAAAAACAAAAATTAGCTCGACATACCGAACATGTCGGTGTTTTCTATAATTCAGATTAATGATCAAAGGCAAAGAGAGTGGATATATATACATCTATATAGATTCATTGTAATAGGAATAATATACGTAAAACATACTCAACATGTGACTTTAAATGTGAAATTATGAGTGTCAAAAGAAAAAAAAAAAGGAAGAGTTATACGATATCATACAAAGACAAGAAGAATGTATTCAGAATTCAAAATTTAAAATTAAAGTTAAATTGGAAAACATAATTAACAATTTGTATACTTATTTTTATAAAAATAAATAAATCAAAGATTAAGAAAAAAGAAAATAATGGATACGTATTACATATGTTTCCTACACATATATATCGATCCCTTGACAATAAATTTGAAACAAATTAAATGTCTTAACTCAGCACTCAAGAAACAAGTAGTGTATACATATATATATAGCTGTCTTTCTGAAAATAATTATGCAAATCATAACTCGAAATTTTGTAGCAGAATAATATACTATAACATATATAATTTATATAACATGAAGAGTAGGAAAAATGTTCTAAAAGGATCTTGATGATTAAAGTTTTAAGGTTAACCAGGTCCTTGCTTTCTTTTTTCAAACCATCATCACTCGTCTACTCCTCTAGGCTGCAGCCCAAACCCGGTAGCATCCGATCTTTTCATTATCCTCAACCTCTTGCATGACTCTATGAACATCCTGCATAACCAAATATATCAAACAAAACTCTCATTAATTTTGTAACTAATAAATAGGGATACCATCTAAGTCAAAAGATATGAACATACCCCCAAGGTACATCTCCGGCAAGCATCCAGTCTCCATCTTTGTCTTCGTATATGGTAACGTATTCGCAGTTATCACCATCTTTCAAGGCCACGCCTGCACATTTATATATATTTGTAAAATACTTAATTGTGTTGTGTGATTATATTGAGAAATATAGGAAACTCTAATTACCAACAATACAAGTACAGTCCAAAGTCTATGATTATAAGACTATTTGTTTTTGTCTAATAAACAAAAATTGAATTAAGAATTAATTGAAACCAATAACTATTTATACACAGAACTTTTGATATATTTCAAAACAGTTGTGGAGTTAAAATTACCAGTCAAAATAAACATCCGAAATTTTTAGGACTAATCTTAAATCAGCTAAATGATATTCCCGTGATGACTAATAATGATGTCAACATATTCTATTTTTCATAACACTCTCTAAATTCTATAGAATCGTTACCACAACAATACAATACTAATCTCATAACCCAAATTATAACTCACTGATTTATACAAGTATTGTCATTGTATCATAAATTAAGTTGTCGGTTGTATACGAAAAAAAAGAGAGAAAAGTACTAAAATACTTATAACTAAGGCTTCATTCCCACATATAGTACTAAAAATACTTAATTAGTTCTAACGTATACATTACGTCTAAAACACTAAAGTTCTTAATCCGACGTCTCATATGTATAGCTAGCTTTTCTTTCTTTTTTTTTTCTTCACATGATCTAATAATATTACGAGTACGACTCTACTTTTTACGGGAAGAGAAAAACAATTGTTACTAACCGATGCCACGGAAGCCGAAGAGCTTATCAAGAGCAAAGGCTAGATCATCGTAACCTTGGCTTGAACCAAGATCCATCTTCCTCAAGTAAGGCACACCATCCATGCTCACTTTCACATACCCTAACCCAACTTTCGCCGCCGAAGCATCCTTGCAGCTGTTTTTCCTCCGGTAGGAGCAAACCGGCGGCCACCCCACCACCTGACTTTTCGCCGCCGGCGAATCATTGACTTTCTCAACGTCACCGCCGGAAGAAACGACACCGCTTTCACATTGTTCACTGTTACTACCCGAAGACGTCATGATCATCTCCGTGAAAGCTCTCTTCTTCATCATCTTCTCCGCAACATCTCTCCCCGGGAGACCCAACCTCAACTCCGTTATCTCAAGCCCGAGACCTTCTTTCTCCATTTCTTGAAACTTTCTTTCTTTGAGAAACAATTATGAAATGAGAAGTTTCTTCTCCTACACTTCTCTTGTTGTAGTAATGGCACCGCGTCGTGCTTTTTATATGTTGCTTCGTTGGTCCACACGATACAACCGATGCAAGCGAATGAGAGATCGACACGTGGAGTCATTTGATATCTAAAGTCTTCTACTTGTTCATTTTATTTCAGTTTGTGTGGGGAGACAAAGTGGGGGCAAAGACAGGTCAACTGAGGATGCGGTGGTCGGTCACATGAGAGACATAAGTTTGGTGCTGTTTTTCTAATTTCTTCTTTCCTCAAAATTAAATAAAGACCGGCATTACAAGGTGGTTAAGGGAACAGATCCTACGGTTGTGAAATTTTCTTTCTGATTTTTTCTCTCACCGTTGGATCATTCGGAATCCGAATCTCCTTCTCCTAACATCCCATGTGTTAAAGATTCTTGTTCTAACTAGTAAATCATATACCATAGTCTCTTACTTTTTTCTTCAAGCTACAAGTTCATGTCATTTTAGTTATATTGTATAGTGTGGGCATAAAATATTAACTTTTGTTGGGATTTCTAATAAGAGCATGGGAATATTAAATCAAATCCTACCATTTTGGGATATGTTCGTTTATCTCTCTTTGCATCATTCTTTTAATTTGTAACTAACATCATCATTTCATTGGTCACCGCGGTAACCTCACATGCAGAGTATATACATATACTACATTTGTATGGCTCGGAACCAAATATAGTACGAGTTTAGTTTGGGACTGCAAAAAAGTAGTTACTATAGTTAAAAATGTATCTTGTAACGATTTGATTTAGTATTAATCAAATATATCCATAATTTGTGATATAAATTAAAAGTAACCAATTTATAAGCTTTGGTTGCTTTTTGGATTGATATTATAGATTGTCTAATCAAATTAGAATTTGGTTCAAATTTTAGAGCGTTTTTGTTTATTTTATTTGCCATATTGATCATGCCACTTCAGTTTGTAATATATATGTATGCAGATTTAAAACTGATTTTGCAACCACCATGTAAACCAAATTTCAAAAGAAATATTTAGTAAGTTGCAACATGCTCTCAGCTTGGACGAACAAGATGATAACTGATGTGTACTCTAATATTAAGTTAAAAGTTCATTAGTAATGTGACATAACTAATCTCAAAAACTAACTAAGGAAGACGGGTTGCCAAATCACATATATATTACCCAAGGATTTATTCCATCATTCGATGTAGGATATCTATTAGAGTTCGTCTTCTTCATATGTCATATATTGATGATGATCAATCAATGACATCGATCGAGCGGGGTAAACTAGTTTCGAATGGGTTCAAACTCAGACAGACCCGAAATGTTGGGTTGTTGCTAACAATCTATAGCTCAGCATACCAATAAAACACAAGAAGTAATGATGGGGTTTAGAGACGTAGGGACACGAGAGTAGAAAAAAAGATCGACCGTGTGTATGTGTGTGAGTGTGTGTGGGTTCACTCTTGTCTACAAACTTTGATCGATGGATTGACAGAAACTAGTTGGGCCACGTGAAATTATATGAAATACAACCACATAAAAAGAAAGAGAGCTAGCGATGAGTTTCAAATATTCCCATATTTCTTGGTTTACTTTTTAATATTGTTTCCAATGGCTAACAAACGACATTTGTAACACCAAATTTCAATTATTTTTAAATCCCATTCTTGCAGATTTTTGAGTGGGAGCAGTGTTTGGTTTTACATCTCAAACGCACCACTGTCATCTTTCATTAAAAAAAAAAAACATATCACCAAGAAACAAATATGATTTGAACAAAAATCTCATCCGAAGCCCTTATTTTCACCATGAAATGATCAAATCTTTAATTTAGTCCATATTCATTTGTTGGTCCATATTGAAACACTTTATCCTATTCATTGTCTCTGCCTTTGAATATATGTTAGATTATGATGCTCAGTTTCTGCCTTTGAGTTCTTGAAACTCCACCATTTGCAATTTGGAAAAATGCCATTAATTTTCAACTTGGAAATCTCAGGTTGATCGTCTATATAAAATTATTTCTAAGAAAGAAAAAAAGATGAGGCTTTTTTTCGTGACAGCAAAAAAATAAGGCTATTTGTTTTATTAATTTTAATATCTAGGAAAATTATTTCATGTGCTAGTAATCGAGTTTTGATCGGAAAACTTTTCGAGTGATTGTGACATGTCTCATGTTTCTTATACGTTAGGTCGTTATCCACGATTCTCTCTTGCTTATTTTTTCGGTTAGTTAATAAAATATATTTTTCAAGTCTCAAGGATCATAATTATGTTCTAAATCCCTTTTACATTATTCACAATGTACGTATCTTCCAAAGAAAAAATAATCAATCTAACTATAGTTTTTAATTAGATGGACGACCAAATAAAAATTAAATTACAAGCATGTTCCCACGTCCATAAGCAGCATCAACTAAATTATGAAACCGCAAACGCTTCAAAAATAGTATTGTCAGAATTTTAAATATAATGTATTTTAGATGTGTACAGGCAGAATCAGGAGAATATCCGGTTAGGCATGAAGAGAAATTAAAAACCAATCTTAACCAGAATAATCAATATTAATAAGTATTATGACAAAAAGGAGGCTCTCATATGCATGTAGAAGTACTAATGTGGTGCGTGGTGACTGTATTGATTCATAAGTATAATTATGTCAAATTTTTAAAACTATTATATAGCTAGTAATTAAATTAGTAAGCCGTAGAGTACTATATGGTATGTTATGTAGTGTTTTAGTTTTTTATTTCTATCCGGTTAAGCATGATGAAGATTGAAAACCAATTTTTATCAGATTTAGTTCTGCAGGGCCTTCATGCAATAAGAACATGTATGATGACGAAAAATATAGGCTCTGAGTCTGATATATGTAGATATATACTGAAATGGCTACTGCTAATTGGAATGTACTGATTCATTTAAGTGTTTATATATGTCAAATCTTTTAACCATTACCCGTACGTAGAACATATTATAGGTTATGTAATGTTTTAGTTATTATAGGTTATGTAATGTTTTAGGTTATGTAATGTTTTAGTTATGAAAACTGGACAGGCCTAGGGCCTCTTATTGATTTAACTGGAGACATAGGCCCTCGAATCACAGGTTTGAGCAGAAGTGCAGTTGTTAGAGATGCTGTGCGCGATGGGCATTGGTGACTTTCTACTAGTAGAAGCCGTAATAGTGTTATTCACCTCCTCAAAGACTGTCTCCCGCCTCCTAGTATTGTGAATATTGATGTGGATGCTCCAGATGATGTTTTCCTTTGGAAAATAGGTGACTCTGATCCAGTCAAAGTGTTCTCCACTGCTAGAACTTGGGATTTTCTGTACCCTCATGGCCTTAAAGTGGACTGGTTTGAAGCTGTTTGGTTTAAAGGTAGAGTCCACAAACATGCCTTTCTCAACTGGCTGAACGTCAAGCATCGTTTGCATACGCGTGACAAGCTTCTGCGCTGGGGTTTAACCGTCCCTTCTAGCTGCCTTCTTTGCAACGCTCATGATGAAACTAGGCAGCATTTGTTCTTTGAATGCTCTTTCTCTTCTGTAGTCTGGGGATTCTTTACTTCCAAAGCCCATGTTTCTCCCCCATTTTTGTTTGATGAAGGGGTTAGATGGCTAAAGAATCCTACTCAAGACAAGAATACAGCCATGATTCTTAGGCTGGCCTATCATGCCTCTGTTTATCTTATTTGGCGAGAGCGAAACTCGCGGCTTCACACAGGTTCTATAAGGCCTCCTAATGCCATTCTTCTGGAAGTCAAAAATATCGTTCGCTCCCGCCTTGACCCGCTATCAAGAGAGCAGAGAGTTGTGCCTCCAAATATTTCTTATCTTGCTTCGTGGTTTAGAGACTTTCAACCTCTCAATCTTTTGTAGGCCTCTCTCCGTCTCCTTTGCTGTGGTGTCATCGTTTTACTGAGATGGCATCGTTTCTTCTCAGGTAATCTGGTTTGTTTCCCTGTTGTTTCTCCTTTCTTCTTCTCCTTTTGTGTATCTCTCGTCTCTTCTCTTTTTCTCTTCTTCTTCTCTTCCTTTCTCTCTCCTTTGGGCCTGTGTGCCATCTTAGGCTGTTGGTGGCCTTGTATGCTGGGTCTGTGTACTTGCTGGGCTTTAATGCCTTGTAATTTTTTGTGGGCCTGTGTGCTTCTAAGGGTTTTGTACCTTGTAAGGTGTTTTAAAAAAAAAAAAAAAAAAAAAAAAAAAAAAATGTTTTAGTTTTCCTATCAAACTTTTTTTTTTTTTTTTTTGGCAAACAGGTTTTCTATCAAACTAATAAAAAAAAGTGTAGATTGCATAATAACTTTTCCATTTCTTTAATTAAATTTATTAATTTCATTGAAAAGTATAATTAATATCAGTAACTTTTGATTCTTCTGGAAAACTATAAAACTTTGAATGTTGAATATAAAAGTTTTTAACAATTATAAAACATTGTCCGACAAATAGGCAACAAGCTATATTTAAAAGGAAAGCACGAGTGTTTAGCGGACGCATTAGTCGAGCAAAATATTTTTATTTAACTCAGATATTATTTTATTATCATAAGGATAGTCGTCGTCGGATATTATTAAGGGGGAAAATTATGTATCGCTATATGATATGTTCGAATATTTTCATGCACATATTATTTAGTATCTTACTTATAAAAAGATATTTAAGCAAGAAAGAACAAAACAAGTGAACGGCGTCCGATGGAGAAGATCTGTTTAAAATACGCCAAAGTAAAACTAGGGTTTTGTTCCATTTATATCTTATTGTTTGTGGCTTTCGGATTCAGTATAGCTCCCAACCCGAATCTGCCGACATATGGTCTGTTTCTGCGGATTTAGTGTTCTATTAAATATAGTTTTTGCTCTCTTATTAAATAAAAAAACTTAGCAGTTGAGAAGAAAACCATATAGTACATGTGAACTTACATGGTGTAGTAGTGTAATATAGCAGAGTCTATAGCACAAAGTAAGATCTAAAATACTCTTGATCTTCGTCAAATCCGATGCGAAGGAACGCTTTTTTTGTTTCGAAGAGTAGATCGAGCCACTCTTTTGTCGTGAGAACTACAACTAAACAAGTAATTTATTTAATTTAGTGGTTAAAATAGCTGAATATGATAGTTTAATTAGACGTTGAGCTAATACAATTTTTAATACTTACCTTGCGGTTTATGAGCAGTTTCCCACCAGATTTTGGAAACACTGAGCAATAGAAACACGGTCATCAATATAAAATACAAGAGTCTAGCTTCCATTATTCTTATTTTGTTGAAGATATGTATGTATGAGTTGAGAAATGATGATAAGAGACATCTTCATATATATATGTTACAACATTAATTATTGATGATATATATTGACCACGTCAAAACTGATTTGGTCCTTACACTTGCACCTCAAGACACGATACAAAGACTTACTATTCATATATTTTTTGTCATGATATGAAAGACTTACCTTTGTCCCCACGTTTTACGGCCCATAGTGCCCTCCGTTGAAAAAGATGTGTAGAATTTTTTGTCCATTATATTTGGGTCCAACCTCACTTCCAGTAATAACGCGTTAGATCATCCTCAATGCAAACATCTTAGGGGTATCTTATCCTAAGATTTGTAAAGAGAGGATTTTATATAAGTTATTCTCTTTGCAAATCTTATGATAAGATACTCCCTAAGATTCATGAATTGAGGATGGTTTTAAGAGACATGCATGCACAAAGGCTGATGTGATATGATGTTAATAAAGGATTGGCTACTCTAATTCTAAGATAAAATTTCACATTTGAATTATACACTGTGAAAATCAGAATTAGCCAAGAGATTAAACGATTTTGAAAATCTTATATATTGCTGAAAGTAGATAAATAATTAATAAGTTTAGTTGCTGCTCTTTTTAGACTGATTGCGACTGTTCCCTAGCTCACTTGCAAGTTTTTTTCAGAGTTTTCGCTTACAAACTCTCATGCTAATTTCCTTAACCGTAACGCAAGGGTTTAAAAAATTATATTTTTACATATGTAAAATATTATCGTGCCATTGTGGTTGTCCCATGCAACATTTCTCCTTTTGCGCATAGATTACCTATAAAGTGATAGTTTAATGTAAGAAAAAACATATAATAAGAAATGTGTTTAGGCTAGCATGCTAATCCAAGAAAAAAAAATGGTTAGCGTAATAGTGATTGCACATTATTCGTGATAAAGACTAGAGTAGTACAAAGCTTCGACGGACTAGGCCGGGAAGAGAGGGAGTAAAGAACAAAAAAAAAAAAAAAAATTGCAACCGATTCTATAAAAAAAATTGTCGGGGTTTATTTCTCTTTTCCCCAATTTCTTAAGGATCTAAAAAATCACTTCGATTTTAAACGTTTATAAAAAATTATAGAAAACGAAAGTTTCAAATGTTTATTATATGCTTTTATGGTTCAAACAGTTAGATATAAATAAAATTTTCAAGAAAACAGAAAAGGCATTCAAGACTAGATTATATTAGTGTGATCGATCGGTACATATGGGAATAAATGAGTGCTGTTTGCGATATACATATATGTATTATTGTATTATCAATGCTTGGTGTTAGTCTTACCAACAAAGGGTTGTTGATTATATAAAGAGATTTGAGAGAGTATAAGGAAATCCAAACTCATACTTTATTATCGAAACATGAGACTTCGGTTTCGTGTATTAGCTCAAGGTCTCCTACTAGAGATGGTAAAAGCAATCCAAATTCATACTTTATATAGTTGAGCATAAATCTCACGGTTCTAAAAACTTTCATGATCGATAAAAATTAGAAGATACAATAGACTACGCTATTGCGTATGTTTTAAAAAAAAACATTAGAGCAGAGCCTACTATTAAACTCAGAAAACTTTTGTTTTGTTTTGTTTTGTTTTGTTTACTGGTTAATATTATACAAAAGTTTGGGAACTTTACAAAGAGGGTTTCAAAATCAGAACACTAAGATATTTAGAAAGGAGGTATAAAAAACCATGTAAAAAAAAAAATCTCAACGGTAGGATTTAAGAACAGAGCCGCAAAAGGTGCAGACGATGGCTCTCCGAGATCGACAATAAACAGGTATCAGACAGAACCTCGTCGAAGTCTTCATGTCGGCTACTTTTGCTCCACGGCCGCACCGGGAACACATTCCCGCCGCCGGTTTACTTCCTTTTATCTTCCTCCTCTGGTCAACCAAGAAACAGAAACACACCATTCTCGTTGATCCTTATTACTCCAGTACTTCCTTGTTACAAAATCAGAAGAAAAAAAAAGATGTTGAAAGAACAATCTATCTTATAGTTACGCAGGAGGATTGTGATCGATGTTGGTCTTAAAAAATGTAGTGTTTCTTGAAGAAACGTACAGTTTGGTTAGAGATATGCCAAGAATCAAGATAATTGCAATGGTGATGCACACGTGTTCGGCGTAGAATGTAGTAAATAAGAATATGATTTGGGACATATATATATATTTATAGAGATAGTGATAACACAAACTTACAATCCCCAACTTCTAACTGAATTCTTCATTTCATTTTTGTTTATGTTATTTCTCAATTTTGATAGGGTCGCTCATTTATATATTAATTCCTATACCCTCAAAGATAAATGATACTATTTGTTAAGTTTTCAGTATTTAATGTATAGTTTTGACGTTCTAAATCAAATTTAACATTGATAAAAAAACAAAAAAAACAAATTTAACGATTTTTTTTTTTTTTTTGTCGACATCAAATTTAACGATTTTTGGGTTCCTTTATATGTATGATTAATCATTTATTTATATAACCTAGTAAATGGTGTATATATATATATATAATTTTTCTTTTACAGGAGTTATGTTGGATATATGTTTAAAGGCGAGAAATACGTCATTGATGATTCATGTAATGCATATGGTTCCTAATACGTGTAAAATTATTAGTTGGAGGTTGAGTTTTGTCATTGTTCCTTATCGGAAATATGGGTCATGCTAAAAATCCCATTCTCCCACACTTTGATTTGTCAAATTTTCACATTCCATGCATCTTCTTAGACCATGCACATTGGTGGGACAAATGTTTGTCCCAATTTTTTTTTTTTTTTTTACGATTTTTTTTTTTAAAAAAAAAAATTAAAAACTTAATCGCGGGCCGCCACGTGTCAGTGGGACCCGCGAAAAAGAAGCAACAACAAACGGGACCGTCGCACAATTGCGTACGTCCTTCAAATTTTTTTTTTTTTTTCATTTTTTCTTTTCTGTTTTGGGTGTAGGACTGTTGTAGATACACCAATGCTGATGCTCTTAAATCTTAACATTTAAAGCACATAAATAGATATGGGCCTAAAACATATTAAACATGCAAGGACTATGTTATTGGGCTATCTTACAATAAACCCAAAGTCTGAATTTTTCAATATTTGTCCATTTTTCCTTATTTGATTTTCTTTTTCCTTGCGACGGCTCTAGTTTTTAGTTTTTAGTTTTATAGTCCATTTCATCTAAGGAATATGATAAACATGAAAGATTTTTACATTTTTATAGAGCCAAACTAATTGAGAGTAATAAATAAAACTTCTTTGTCCCCTCTCTCCTGCTCTAAGCTGTAAAAAACTTCAGAGCTGAAGTCTTTTGATTGAACTTCTATGGAACTCCACTCCATACAAGAAAAGTATCTATGCATCGTAACACTATCATAGTATATCATACATGTGCTTCTATTATCTCGACGATTGGTCAAAAAACACAATATGGTCACTTGTATATTTTGACTAATGGCTAAGTTTGACGTTAAGACAAGAGAGTGTTAGGTAGCAGTATAATACTAAATTAAATTAAAAAAAGGGAATGTTAGATAAGTAAACAATGTTGAGAGAGATTAAGGATGAGGGTTACAGGTTACTACTAGTCAACGACGGGGTTAGGTCGTTCTGTGTCTTACCAACTAATCAGTTTGTTTTAGTTTATAAACTATTCTCTTGAAGACTTTTTAAGACTCTAACTCTCTACGGCTGCTTTTTGAGTTTTTTTGGTCGATCATTTATAATTCTTATATATATATATATGTCCGTTTTATATAAATCACTCTAGCTGTATTTGCATTTTGCACTCTTACAATTTAAACTATTTACATAATCTCTTATATATGCGATAACATAAGTTACATAATAGAGTGATAAAACGTTGTTGACATTTTGATAGGATTCAAAATATAAACTATATAACCTACTAGCTTAGCTGGGTCATGTGAGTTACCAAAATCAAGAAATATTTTTCTTTAGTTTCTGTTTTGGATATGAGGCATGAGGCAGGCATCCCTGCATATGTGAACACACTTAACACCGACACTTTCATTCAAACGATCGGTTAATTAATTATAAGTTCTCACGTACTCAATAGAATATTTTATATTTATAGATACAACTTTGATTACTAGCTCTTCTGGCAATCTTTTTTTCTTTTGGCTAAAATCAAAAAGCCCAATACAAGGGGACGCGCATGTAATGGGACTTTACGTATTCTTTTATAATTCTTTTGTAATACACTATTATAACATTACGTAATGCTGACGATAAATTCTGATAGTTTATATTTTAGTATTAGCTAAGGTTTCCATAGTGGTCACTGGTCCGTTTGTGATAATTACAGTACGTACAAAAAAGAAGGTCCTTACCACAGTCCACCATTTTATTGGACAACCTTCATGCACTTTTTTTCTTCTGCTTTTTTATTTGATCGTATTCGATATTTGATCCTTTGATTAATCTCTTAGATATGCATAACGCAAATGGATTTGTGAAAGCAACTGAAATCAAAACGAAACAATATATACACATCTATCAATTATAGCTTTGATCGTTTGAGCATTAGAGACCAAGAAGAGACTACCAATCAATCAATAGTTACGTTCAATAGTTTCAAACTATCGTTTTTTCCGTCGTTGAAAATTCCAACAGTTATCTACTCGAATTTCAAAATAAATAGTTCAATATTAGTAATATATATGTTGGATTTTTCCTGCATGTTTTTGGAAATGTGCAAGACTTTTAATTTGTTTTATGTAGTATTGTGTTTTGTGTTATGTGAAAAAGATGAGAAATGGTGTTAGCAAGTAGGAACGTAGTAATAAGCTTTTGAGACTATTGTGTTGTTTCAAAAAAAGAACATTTAATAAAGTTTGGTGGGGTTAATGCATCTCCTTCTGTTTCCCATACTCATTTTTACGTTTTGCTTACAATTCGTCAAACTATATGGGGACCCCAAAAATACCATATTTATAGGTTCTTTTGTATAATATTATCTCTTTATAACAAATAAAGAGTCTGAATATTCAGTGGGAAGTTTGTTTTTAAATATTTTATCGAACTATGAGTACGATCTAAAATATTCGCTAATGATTATATATCTTTAATTTGTTTTGCTTTTGAGACAGCGTGTTGTTAGTACGTATTATTAACATCAATATAAAAAAAGAAATCTATATATAATACAAAACCTACTACTAATACTATAGGGGTTTCGCTGATGATCAAGTTCGAAACTGAGTTCTATCCGTAATTTCTGCGTTTTATGAGAAAATTATGGGATTTGTGTTTCTAAAAGAGAGGTATAATTTTGAAAAAAGAAAATAGAATATAATTGTTGTCTGATGCCTGATGGTAATTACTAATTAGCAATGGGTCTTTTCAG
This sequence comes from Capsella rubella, assembly GCF_000375325.1. NCBI lineage: Eukaryota > Viridiplantae > Streptophyta > Magnoliopsida > Brassicales > Brassicaceae > Capsella > Capsella rubella. The sequence goes on along the minus strand of NW_006238921.1, from coordinate 5,387,784 downwards.
GTAACAACGAATACCACGATTAGCGGAGAATCTATTATGCAAACGTGTCGTTATGATAAATTGTGAGACTGTAAGATGTACGGTTGTAATTTGATGATTGAACTTACCAATTGATTTACTAAGAATCTTACGCAATGCATGTTATATTGTGTTATTATTATTAGTTTTTGTTTTGTCAACATATTATTATTAGTTTTTTACTCGTATTATTCCCTTTTATTTCGATTTTCCTAAAAAAAAACTTTGCCAATCTATGAGCCTTCCTATTTACCATATTTCGATTACACATGTTCTACATTTTCCGTAAAAAATATTAAAATATAATCTTAACATGTATACAAAACCAAAATGAAAAAAAAGAAGAAGATAAGTCATATTTGTCTTCTTCTCTTGTATATGTTGTATATTGTATTGTTTTGTTTATCTCTGGACTATGGAGAATTGCAGGCCATGTCGAATCTGAGAACACAGTACTAGTGCATGCATGATAACACACAGACATATCTATTTGAGGATTCCAAATCTCACGTCGTCTCTATTGGCTAGCTCCACTGGCTATCACAATATTTTTTTTAATATCTGTGACATGCAGTATTTTACATACACTTTAATAAGGGTACTGAGATATTTCTATTGTCTATAATAAAACAACATTATCTTGAAGATGCATTCTTAAAGCTTGTCGCCAAAATGATTTCCTCTCAACCCCTGTAACGCGCTTTTCTTCTTTGAAGAGAAGAGACTTTTTTTACACATGGGTCTCTCTCTCTACTTGTGTTCAAGAAATTCAAATGTTATCATCTCTCGTTGTTCGAAGATAGGATCTAATGGAGTATATATAAAAGAAAATATATACTCACAAGTCAAGTTTAGTGATGTGATAATAATATACAAAAATGTAACTTTGTTTACGGTCTTTGTACTTTATTTTATGGTATTACCAAATTGTGTAAATTAAGCTACGTAGAAAAGATAGATTTAGTATAGATATTAAAAAAATTGCGTAAATGCATTATGAAATATTTATTTATATAGGTTAATAATATTAATCGAACCTAGATTATAATATTTTATTTTTTGAATGTTTGAATTCTTAAACAACATGAAATAGTGGTTTATACTTTATATCAACGACTTAATGTCACATTTGTTTAACTTTCCATATTCAAACCTATACTGCATAATGCATCTTATTTTTTTCTTTTCAAAACTAACTAATTAGGGGTTGTCAAAAAAAAAAAAAAAGGGAAAATTGGAAATAAGAGACATTTTTTTATAACTTTGTCCATATATACCTTTTTAAAAAAAGTTTGGTGAACTAAGATTTTTAATTGATTAAAATCCATTTATACCCTCAATTATAATTAATTTTAAATTAAAACTATTTTATGTTTTGTTTTTATTTTAAAGAAATAAAAACTAATTGATTATTGAAAAAAATACAATAATTAATATAATACATAAAAAGAAAAATCAGAAAGAAAAAAACAAACCCTTTAAGCCTCCGCCTCTTCTTCTCCGACGAAAAACAAAGAGTCTTGTTGGTTTCTTCTCCTTCAAAGTCACTCTCACTTCGATTCCTAAACTTCCTTTCAAAGTGTATGCGCATTTAAGGTTTGTTATAGATAATCCTCATTTGATTTGCGTGTGACTGATGAGATCTCTGGGTTGTTTTTATAGGTCCGATCAGTTTCAGTGTACCGGAGGGAGCTCCGTTCACGGCGGTATTGAAATTCGCAGCTTCGTTCACGGCGGTTCACGGCAGTTCCGCTTGGAGGGAGCTCCGTTCACGGCGGTATTGGAAATTCGCAGCTTCGTTCACGGCGGTTCACGGCTGTTCCGCTTGGAGGGAGCTCCGTTCACGGCGGTTCACGGCAGTTCCTCCACAAACCCACATGTTGCTTCTATCAGCTTACTCTAGAGCAAGAGACGTAACCAAATGTGAAGCCATTGTGAAAGAAATGAGTGAGAATGGAGTAGAACCAGACACATTTGTCCTAAACAGCATGCTCAACTTATACGGCCGGTTGGGACAGTTCACCAAGATGGAAAAGATTCTAGCCGAGATGGAGAATGGTCCTTGCACTGCAGATATAAGCACATACAACATCTTGATCAATGTCTATGGTAAAGCCGGGTTCTTGGAGAGAATTGAAGAGCTTTTTAGCGAGCTCAAGGAGAGGAATTTTAGACCAGACGTTGTGACATGGACCTCGAGGATCGGAGCTTACTCGAGGAAGAAACTGTACGTGAAATGTCTGGAGATCTTTGAGGAGATGATTGATTCGGGTTGTGCACCAGATGGGGGGACAGCTAAGGTTCTTCTTTCGGCTTGTTCTAGTGAGGATCAAGTGGAACAGATCACTTCAGTGCTTAGAACAATGCATAAAGGTGTGACTGTGAGTTCTCTTGTCCCAAAGCTAATGGCTAAATCCTTAACTGTAAATTGAAAAAGATAGCATTTTTAGATTTGTTTTCTTAATAAAGTTTGGATTTTTATATCAGAATCCTTATATGTATATGAAAAATGTTATAATGTATGGTCTTATGTCTTCAGTGTCTTCTAGGAGCTCAAAGCAGTTGACTTCTTCTGATGGGCATGTTCAGAGTTCTGGTGGTTCCACCAAGGCTTTGAACATACAATGGGTGGTTCAAATGATTGAGGTTGCTGAAGGTCTCATGGAATTCAGAATACATTTTAGCCATGAGAACACAATAGCGTCGTCTCCGTCATCGCTATCTATGTAATTCTCAACGCCTCCGTGAGTCGTTCCCTCCCTTCCTCATCCGATCTCCCTCGCCAGCTCATAAGTTCTATCTGAATCCTGCTGGTGACACTCCATCCGCCTGCAGACTCTTTGACTCCATAGTCAGTTTGTGTGTGCCCGTGATTGTTAGCGATAGCATCGAGTTACCTTTCGAAGATGTTATAGATTATAGAAAGTTTTCGATTTTTGTTGAGGCAAATGCAGCTCTGCAGCCCGGATTCCTGGTTAAGATGCTGAGGAAAATAAAAACCAAGAAGATCCTGGAGTATCAGAGAGAGATGAGATCGGTATGTCTCCTTCTTTTCAACCTCTGACCTCTTTAAATATTTGATTCTCTTACATAACTTGAGATGTTCCTCATACCCGAATGATTTGCAATGTACACAGGTAAAACGGTATTTTGATTATGATAACCCAAATGGAGCAGTGAAGGAAATCTGGCGCCAAGTCTCGCAGAAGTTACCGCTCATCAAGCTAATGAGTAACCGCGACAGACGCCTCGTCTTAAGAAACTTAACCGAACCAAACTGCTCATGTCTATGCACAAACCAAACTGGTCTTATCACTTCCATTTAACAAATCTCCTTGTCTACTGAAAGAGACCTTTTGGGTTTTGGAGGAACTTCAACTCTCTCCATCTCAACTTCATGACCACCGAGACTTAAAAGTTAAAACAAGCAAATATTGGCCCCCCCTGGCTTAACTTGTCCGGTAAGGAAGGAAGACAAGAGCATACGCATGGCGACAGATTCACAAGGAAGAAAATATTGAAATCATTCTTTTATGTAGATTCCATTAGTTTTCTTGTTCTTGATAGTGTCACATTTTATACGGACACAACTGGCATTCATTTCTACCATGTTACTGTACATGTCATAAAAACTAAAAACAACACAAAAGCTTGAATTAGTGACTGCCAATTTTTATAGAATATCATATTGTTTGTAAACTTCTGAAGTTGGTCACTGGTTAATCATCCTCTTTCGACAAAGTAAAAGTTACAAACATTTGGTTTGAAAATTGGTCACTGGTTAGTCATTAACTGATAACAAACGGTGGTACGTCGATCTTATGAAGAATGACAGACAAATAAATCTCCACTGCTTAATAGCATCTAATCTCCATAAACCACAAGTAACATAGATTTGCAGCATAATTAAAAGAAAAAACTCAACAACTTTAAGAGAATGGATAAAAGAAAGAAGAAGAAGCCGTGACTATAGTTTTAGGAACATAATTTAGGGTTACAATCGTTTTTTTTAAAAAAAAATACTTCTAAAATTTTCAGATTACGTATTCTGAAAAAATCTGTAGAGAATCTGAATCATATATTCGATTCTAACTGAATTATTTACTTTCCTAATTATCCGATTTTGTTTCCATATTTATATAACCAAATATTTTTTAGAATACATATTCAAAAATATTTTAGGATTTATATTTTACACTTTTCAGAACATGTAGTAAATTGTAGGATACATATTCTGAATTTTGCATAACATAGAATTTTTTAGAATTTGTATTCTGAATTCCAAAAATTCGTATTCTGAAACTTTTGGAACATGTTTTCTGTTCTAAAATTCGTAGAACATGTACAAAATGGTAGAATGGATAATCTAAATGTTTCAGAACATAAGAATACATATTCTATTTTTTTTTAGAAATAAGAAAACGTTTTCTAAACTTTTCAGAATAAAAATCATCTATGTGAAAAACAATTATTTTTCAAAAAAATTGAAAAGCATTTTCTTCAAATATAATGTATAATGACTTATTTACATTATTTGATAATTTTCAACTTTAAAAAACCCTTAATATTTGATTTATATGTTAGTAGGGTTAGTTTAGTCAAGATTGACAATTTCAAAAAAAAGGTATATATAGACAAACTTTTGAAAATATGTCTCTTTTTCCAATTTTCCCAAAAAAGGGAAAACTAACTTATTAGGGTTCACAATAAACAAAGCAAAAAAGATATTAGTACTATTAGTTTAACCAAAAAACAAAGAGAGTAGAAATACTAATCTTAAAATCATAATTTTATACAAATAGTTAAGGATATATTCCTATATGCATAAACAGGTTTTTTAATACTTAAAGAATGTTAATTAATTTTAAAGAAACAGGTTAACACTAATGATTTTTCTGTTAGCAACCAACCTCCATCCAAATAATTAAAATAAATAAAAATCTAGCGACTTTACTGTTTTTAAAATTCAAAAAAAAAATTGAAAAAAACCAGAGGTTTGAAAATGCAGAAACCGACAAGCATAGAGTGAAAAAGAAAGCGCGTGAAAAAATGGTAAGACCAAAAAGTTTAGGAAATAAAATCCTTTTTGCGTAATTCCCCTTTTTTAAGTTGTTCTTTCTTCTTCTTCTTCATAAGTTCACTCTCTCACAATCATGTTCCTGTAACGGACCATGCTCTTTCACTTACCTTACCTCACAACATCTCCTTCTTCTTCATCACTTCATCTTCCTTGTTCTACTTTGAATTTTGCTAACTTTCTTCAAACCTCCTGAGATCTGTTTTTGTTTTCCACCGTCTCTTGATCATCTGGTACTTTGCTTCACTACTTTATTTGTTAGTCCTCTTTAGTTTGGAATTCGAACTTTCAAATGTGATGAACTCATTCATAGATCTAATTATTTTATTTTACTTGCTTCAGATTTGATCGGAATTCAAAATGGGTAAAACCGCCGGAAACAGAGATTGGACTCAGATCTACGCTATTTACGGAATCGAACAATGGCAGACACTCGTCTTCCTCCTCTTCCATGCTTTCTTCTTCTCCCTTCTCTCTCTTCTCTTCCTTATCTACTTCGACCAGATTTGCTTCTTCCTCGATTCTTTTTTCCTCTCCGGCGCCGCCAGGTTAGCCGCTGGTTTCACTGGCGCTGTCACTGCTCTCTCCGCCGTCTGTCTCCTCTTCGCCGCCGCTAACTTCGTATACTCCGATGTTCCGTTACAGTACGAGATGGCTCAACGCATGGTTAGCTCCGTCGGTGACTGGTCTTGTGTCAAAACTGCTCTCGATCTCGGATGTGGCCGTGGTATCCTCCTCAATGCCGTCGCTACGCAGCTTAAGAAAACCGGTAGCTCCGGTCGGGTCGTCGGGTTAGACCGCTCTAAACGCACTACTCTCTCAACTCTCCGCACCGCTAAACTCGAAGGTATACCAACATTTCTCAAATCAGTTTCCCCCAATTTGCAATTAGAATTTGAGATTCTTATTCTGATGAATTCAAAACTCGCCTAGGTGTGCAAGAGTATGTGACTTGCCGTGAAGGAGATGTGAAGACGTTACCATTTGGGGACAATTACTTCGACGTAGTGGTGTCTTCGGTGTTCGTACACACGGTGGGGAAAGAACACGGTCAGAAATCGGTGGAAGCGGCGGCGGAGAGGATGAGAGTGCTCGGAGAGATAGTTAGAGTTGTGAAGCCGGGAGGTTTGTGCGTGGTTTGGGATCTCTTACACGTGCCGGAGTACGTGCGGCGTTTACAGGAGCTGAAGATGGAAGATATCCGAGTATCCGAGCGAGTCACGGCGTTTATGGCCGGAAGCCACATCGTGTCGTTCAGGAAACCCAGTGAGCTCGTCGCCGGACCCCGTGAAGTCCGCCTCGATTGGAGATGATTACGTGGCGTTCAAAACGGCAGCGTCGTGTGTCGGTTCGTTATATAGAAAACGGCACGTAGTCCAAGTCTGGAGGTTCGAAACCATAATTGTGAAATATTAATTACGAATCTACTACACTAGAAAAAACTAAAATGTACGTGGCGTCTGGGGAGGCGAAGCGGAACCAGATGCTTTCATCAAGAGGCAAAAACGCTGATGTGTATGGTTATGCGTCTTTTTTTACTGTTGCGTTTTCAAACGCTGGTAAAAAACTAACGTCGTGTAGAGAAGTAGCCAAAAACAAACTTCTAAAACTGTGTGTGAAGATAAGAAAAAGTGGAGCTTGTTGAGTTATTTTCAAGAATGTCGTCTATGTAGATTTTTTTTTCGTCGGGCATTAAAATGACCTGTCATTGTCACTTCACGTCAATGTGATATCTGTCCCCTTTTATTATTTTAATCTACTTGGGCCACCCATATTTGGGCCAAGCCTTAAAGCTTCTTTTACTTCTAATTTATTCCACACACGGCAAAGCGTGCAACAGCGAATTCTTAAAACGTTGAGTTATTTTGCAAGAAGCAATGCCGTCTGCACTCTGCAAAGAAAAACACCACGCTGTTTTCTTAAACTTTACAAGAGCGACGTGTATCCATTCATATAGGTCCACGTAATCATCTCGAAGATGAGGCGCGCGAAGAAGAAAAAAAAGCTCATCGTTCGTTTCTCCTCTCTATCCTTGTCTGAGTTGTCTCTGTAACTTTGTGAAGCTTCACATCAATGGCTTCTCCTTTGTCTTCTTCCACCATCGGCTCTCACCGGATTTTATTTCTCCACCCTTCACCTCTCAATCGCAGATCACTCTTCGTAAAACCCAAATTACCCTTTAATCGAACCAATTCCGGAGATTTCCGCATGCGTTTGCATTCTACATCCAGTAAGATTGGCACTAAGGTCAGGTTTAATTTTCTCTCGAATGTCACATTAGGGTTTACTTATTTTGTACTTTTCTTCATCTATAGTCACAAAATTCGATTTTTAGGGGTTTTAGTGATCAATTCGTATTTATTCGTCTACTGAAAAGTTGTTTTCAGCAGTGCAGGAACTTATACATTCTCACAAATCTTCAATTGAATCAAAGTTGAACCCTTTTGAAGCTGGGACTAAGAATCTCGAGAAATTGGTTGCAACGATGCTGATATTTGTTCAAGTTTGGTCTCCAATGCCCTTGCTTGGTCTAGACTCTGCTTACATTTCACCTGCAGAGGCTGTTCTTTACTCTCCCGACACGAAAGTTCCAAGAACTGGGGAGCTTGCTCTCAGAAGAGCTATTCCTGCTAATCCAAGCATGAAGACAATACAGGCTTGTCACACTGTCTTTGACTTTCTTATTGGTTAGTTTTGGTCAATTTGGTTTTAGTAATTAGTGATTACTCACTGTGTGATACTATATTTTCGTTGCTTAGGCTTCATTGGAAGATATATCATATCTTCTAAGGATTCCGCAAAGAAAGCCTTATGGTACCATGGAGAGCAATGTCAAAAAAGCTCTGAAGGTAAACTTCGTTACTCTTGTTATTTTTCTATAAAGCTTCTGAATAGTAGCACTTGATTGATCTTGTTTTTAGGCGCTTAGTTTCAAACGTTCTGAGAGGCTCTTGATTGGTTGGCATTGAAGTTATAGACTTAGTTCTTGACTTGTGTTATGTTTGCAAGAATAGTAGAAGAACAAGATTGAATTCTTTGACGAAATTGTTTCAGGTGGCTATAGACGATAAGGATGCGATATTGGCTAATATACCAGCTGACTTGAAAGACAAGGGCTCAGAACTGTATGCAACCCTGATTGACGGCAAGGTACGAGGGAATTAAAGCGCAACTCTGTTCTCAAGTTGATGAACTGTAATCCCTGTACCAGTTTCATAGAATTTGGTGAAAAATGATCTGGTTTTGTTTGATGAAAAGTTCTCCTAGTTTTCAGCTAACTGCAATAGGCGGTTTTATGTTCTTAATTCATTTGTTTTGCTATAAGCGGGTATAAACCTTTTAATCTTTTGTTTGATAGGGTGGACTTCAGTCACTTATAACAAATATTAAGAAACAAGATCCTGATAAAGTGTCCCTTGGCCTGGCAGCATCACTAGACACAGTTGCAGAACTGGAGTTATTGCAGGTACATGCAATTTTTTTATGGCCCACCCCATCTCTTTTAGGTAGGTTGAAACGCATAAGCACAACTTTTAGTTGCTGATGTTAAAAAGTGTTGTTGCAGGCATCAGGATTGTCATTTTTACTTCCTCAGCAGTACTTAAACTATCCAAGGTGAGTCTCATTTTCTGTTTCTCTATATTGAACTCGTCTTGTTAGCTGCAAATGAAACAAATCATATGTGGAACTATAGGTTAGCAGGTAGAGGAATTGTGGAAATCACAATTGAGAAAGGTGATGGTTCAACATTTTCAGCTGAATCTGGGGGTGATCAAAGAAAGAGTGCTACAATCCAGGTATCAAAGTTAAATGTTTTCAAAGTAAAAAAGTGTTGTTCCTATATTTTACTCCACAATCTGTCGACCTGTTTGTTCACGAGGTGCTGCTTTACTTAAATTATGGATTCAGATCGTTATAGATGGATATTCAGCACCCCTAACAGCAGGGAATTTCGCAAAACTGGTAAGGTAGTTTACTCTAACTTTAATCTTTGCTAGCTACACATCTTGAACCTAAGAAATTATAATCTGAAATCTTGAAATCGTGTGGCACAAACTGTTTGCTTCTCGGAATGTTCAGGTAACTAGCGGTGCATATGATGGAGTCAAACTCAATACAGTGAACCAAGCTGTTATCACAGAGGATGGGAGTGCTAAGGTGGAGAGTGTTAGTGTGCCATTGGAAGTAATGCCTTCTGGACAGTTTGAGCCACTCTACAGAACCCCATTGAGTGTTCAGGTATAAGAAACCGCTTCTACCCCCAAATAAAAACCAGAAAAGCTTACTTTGATTTTTTTTTTTTCATTTTGACTTTGGCAGGATGGGGAGTTACCAGTTCTTCCTTTATCGGTTTATGGAGCTGTTGCAATGGCGCACAGCGAAAACTCAGATGAATACTCTTCTCCTTACCAATTCTTTTTCTACCTATACGACAAAAGAAACGTATGCATCACTCCACGACTTCCTTAGCTTAGTCCCATTTTAAAGCCAAAGGAGCTTACTTTTGATCTTGTTTGTATATGCAGTCTGGCTTAGGAGGTTTATCCTTTGATGAAGGGCAGTTCTCAGTCTTCGGGTATTGGCTTTAAACGTTTCTTATTCGAAATAGCAGAACTTAGAAGTTGGCATTAGAATTTGATGTTTTTTTGCCTTTCTTTGCTCCAAATTCTACAGATACACAACATCAGGAAGAGATATTCTTGGGCAGATCAAGACAGGAGATGTAATCAAATCTGCAAAACTAATCGAAGGCCAAGATCGCCTCATTTTGCCTGCTCTAAACAACAACTCATCCACTTGATTCTTCTTTCCTTCTTTGTATCAGAAAATGTTCTAACACTTCCGTGTCCAGTAACAGAGTGCTAAGTCCAAATCTCTGCAATTGTGTCTGGATCTTATTCGATTTCGAACATTACGAGAAAAGAAAAAAAGAAAAGCGTTTGAGTTTATTTACATTCAAACAAAAAAAAGTTCTCAGCCTTAAGTTTTGAATCTCAATTTTATGATCAAACAGAAGACATATTACAGAGCCGGCTTGGTGTTGGTCGGAAGTTCAACCACCGGAGATTCATGCGCCGGATCGGAGGCGTCAAAGCTCTCCGTAAGACCTCTCTGCTTCCGTCACTGGCCTTCCTCATAAGCCTCTCATCGGTTGGCACCATGAACCCGTGTCGTGCACACTTGGTGGAACCAGGCCGTCCGGAGCACGTGCAAGCTACTCGAACCTTCAGAGCTGAGCCATGACTCCTCCTCCTGAGCCTGTTTGTCTCGGATCTTCCAGACATCTCAACGCCTTCTCCTGATGGGATCCTCCTTCCCACAACCTGCATAAGTTACTATATATTGTCTCTCCCTTAACTCAGAATCTTGCAAGAAACGTTTCTTTATATATTTGGCTGTGTGTGTGAGAGAGAAAGAGAGTCAATAAGTCTTCTTTGTTTATTATTATGTGGAGTTGCCTAAGAGAAACACAACAGGAGAACAGCACCATTGACCTGGTTTACATGTTTTTGTAATGGAGAGGTTGGTCTACTTCAAATTCTGAATGCTCCAAATTTGTCAAAGTTTGAATGTTTGACCAATTCCAGTTCACCTACAAGTCAACGAAGAATCTCTCGAAAAACAAAGTGAGAAACTTCTTTACTCTTTTGCCAAACTCTCTCTATTAGACTACATATTACTATTAGAGTAATGTAATTCTTTACCAACCTCTCTTACTCTTCTTTCAGAGAAGCTTTTACAATAGGATGGGTTTTGGTATCCATTATGAGAGAATAGTTAGTAAATTTAGTGAGGTCCATATATAGTTTCCCACCTCCACAACCACAAGAGAGACCCATATATATTTGCATATTGTGTATATAAAAGAAACAAACAATGGGCTTATGCATGATTTGGCTATTTGGATCTCCTCAAATATTTTTGTCTTCCCTTATACCATTGTGTGGAGCTCATTAGTTTTAGCTAAAACAGAAAACAAAAAAAGTTTTTGTTCTATCCCATAAACGATTCATCATCCTTTTGAAATAACCAAAAAAAAAAAAAAAAAGATGAAATATCATTTGCAAATTTTGTTAACCCAAAACTAAATTTAATACTATATGATAACGAACAAACAAAGGGTAGCATCAAATATATATTTTTGGATTGAAATCATTGTACGTCCATGACTCCATCATACTAATAATGATGATGACTCACACAAATAACTGAATTTTTGTGATATAAAATTATGTATATCCTCCTAACAAAATAATAAATGAAATTATTTTTCTAAGTATATATCGAGCTAGTTTTGGAGGGTTTCTAAAAAAAAGACTCCAGTCGTAATCAAAGGATCGTCATGTAGTCCAAATAGAGAGTTGAAGACAGCGTTAGTTCATATTCCCCGATCTGTCTATATTTCATCTCTTCATTACCTCTCCACCACCAACCCTCATTTTACCTTCATTAATATTTCTCCCTCACTTCTTTTTTTCTTTCTCTAATCCGGTTAGAGATTATGTATATATGTGATGCTACTTATAATACCTAATAGACTAATCCACAAAATATACTTATGTGATGATACATACATTCACGTTCTGTGTGTACGGGAGCAGCAAAACAACATCATCAAGATGTGCTTATATATGAGTTCAAACCAATAGATTGCTGCCACTTTGGTGCTCTTTTGTTTTCATTTTGTTGTTCTTGTTGTTGTTAAGTTAACAATGGTTGTGAATATATAAATTTTGAGTTGTATGTTCTAGAAAAAGAAAGATGTACGTATTGACATCTTGGTGAGTAAAGATGTTGTTTTTTTTTTTCTTTAAACTTGTGGAAAAAGTTTAGGATCTTATTGTATAATCCATTCAAATCAAAAATATAATGACTAAAGTTTTCTTACAATAAGAAGAATCTCTACAGATTATGTAACGGTTGTTTTGCTTTTCTATATACGTACATATATAGCTGTCGTCGATCCTCTTCGTTGTGCATTTTTCTTGCCTCTCTTTCCCCTTTTTTTCTTCATATCATAATCGCTTTTTATATTTATATTGCTAACTCTATTTAGACAGAATCTTTTTCTGACACATTCCTCTTTCTTTTTAAAAACCCAAATGATCAGTGAAAAGAAGAAGATATTGCGGACTGTTGTTATCTTTGTGGGTTTTGGAGGACCAAAATGTTACGAGGAGGGAAAATGTATAGATAGATATTTCAAGGAATCGTATGATGATGATGATGATCCTCTGAAGGATATTTTCAAAAATGTAGAAAAGATATATTTTTAAGTGTAATCTGAAATAAATACTACACTACTATATATGTTTTCCAAAATGAAGTGCTATTGCTATATGAAAAAAATAAAATTGAAAGTTGTTTTGTACTTATTATCTAGAAAAGGAATGTAATTAAAGGCGTCTTTAATTTCTTGGTTTAAAGATAATGATTCCTTTTGCTGATGTACAACCCATATGGTCCATTTTCTCCCCATCTCTTTCTTTTATATACCCAAAAAAAAAAAAA
>NW_006238921.1:5339154-5369285 GCF_000375325.1 Capsella rubella | reverse complement strand
TCTTTATTTCTAATGTAATATATGTAATTTTAATTTTTCCAATTTAGTATCATTTGTTTCCAATTATGAATAATGTCAAATTTTCTTTCAAATGTAATATATATAATTTATATTTTCCAATTTTGTATAATATGATTCTAATTTCTGAATTTTGTAAAATTTTCATCTTTCTTTTTAATGTAATTTATGTAAATTTAATTTTTAATTGTTAATTTGCATTATTTATTAATTTAGTTTAAATTTTAAAAAATTATATTATAATAATGCTTAAGTACCCATGAATTGGATCATGAGTGGAAGGCTTTTTTCTTTACCATTTCTAATTGATTTTTTTTAATTAGTTTTATTAAAGTTTAATGAAGCATTTAATGTTAAGTACCCTTAAGATGGATGATGAGTGGAGTTGCTCTAAGTTCTCTGAACAGAACATACAATCCTGCTGCACAGAACAGTTATATGACTATAATTGTAATTGTATGAACCTTGGTAGAATATATATGACTATGTTCTTAAAATTACGTTTATTTAGTGTGGTGTAATTGTATAGAACTATGGTTAATGGAATAATATATATGGGATATGTCTAATCAAAATCTAAGTTGTGAGCAGATTGACAAAAAAAAAAAAAAAATTTAATGGAGGAGAAGGCTGTGAGTGAGCCGATAGAAAAGAAAAGTTGTGATCAGAAAATGACACCCACACCTGAACATACATATCTGGAAACTCTTTTAAGTAGGGGAGGTTATTTGTTCATATCATATAATTAATATATGTATATCATCAATGACAAAATATTACTACAGTTTTAGGTAAGATGCATATGACATAGCTAGCTAGTATTTTACAATTCATTTTTAAAGTTGCATAAAACAAATTGACATCATATGTATATGGATTCTGCGATTGCTTTTATGTTACGTTCATTTTTACGCGTTATAAAATCGTTAACAAGATATTATAGCATCAAAAAAAACGCAAATTTTTATGTTTTAAGTAATGAATATATCTGCTCTTGGTCTTCTTCTTCTTTTTCCGTTAATTATTGCGAATTTGTTTGGCTCTTGCTTTCAACAAATTATGGGGTTGATGATACAAAATAGTTTCTTACTGTACAAAATAGAGGATTGGTTTGGTATGAATTTAATGATACAAAACAAACAAACAAAAATATTATATAGAATATAAGAAGATAGATAAATCACAATCAACGTGAGATGGCCCTCGTAGATTATATTAATAGCTTTACATGCAATTATTGAAATTTCTTATCAACACAACGTAGTTTTAAGCTTATCATTACTTTTAATTAGTTCAGGATGTTTCTAAAGACGATTGGTGTGTTCACGATATTTTATAATACGAAGTCTATGTAAAATGTATTTTAATGTTTACAGATGATGCACTGGCCACTGCATGCGTCGTTTTATGTCTACAAGTAGAAGAAGTGGAATATAAAATTATGATAAAGCAAGTCATGGGCTAGCTTGAAATAAAAGAGATTATGTGATATAATCCAACTGGGGATAATTAAATTAGATAGTATTGTTATTCTTTTGATTAAACAGTTTTTATAAATATAATACATATTTTTCCCTTCTTTTTTTTTTTTTGGGGTCAAAACATATTTTTCTCTTTAAAATGAGAGTTTAACATATCGTTTTCCAAAAGCATTTAATTTACTACCTTACTTCAACTTAAAATCATGTATTGTATTGAAATATATACAAAACTTTTTTATTACTCCTAATGTTCTATAATTCTATCTATATATATATATATATATATATACATTATATGCTTTAGAATATTGACAGTTTCATTGATACGATCAACCATGAATAATATATATATAGCATATGTGAAGAAAGCACAGTTCGTTTACACAACTATTTTCTTTTCTTTATATAAATTCATATCCTTTACAAGAAATACAATCTCAAAATATCATTGAGAGAACTATATGCATCTATACAATCTCTATATATATAAACATCTAAATACATAATATTTATACGTTTTATATAATAAATTTTAAAAAACAGTAATCGTGTTTTTTTTTTTTTTGGGTTTAAAAATCCTATGTTTCTTCTATACGTTCTCATCCTCTTTAAATAAATCTCCTTTCCTCTAACCCCCTATACCAATTTAATTAAACCCAAAAACATATACGCAAATCTCAAATAATTATATATATAAATAGAAATAAAGCCCACCAATCGGAACAATTCTTCACAACGGCGGCTAAGAAGGGTACCAGTTTAAACCGGGTAATTGGTACGGCGTCGTTCTGAATAATCCATCTCCTAACACACCACCACCACCACCTTGTTGTTGCATCAATATTGGTGGAGTCTCTTCCATCATCGTAGAAGACATGTTCGAACAATCTCCTCCTCCGCCACCACCGTGAAACCGCTTGCTGGGAGATGCGTCCTGCTCCTCCTCGGCTACAGGCCAATACGGCACAGGAAGAGCTCGTTTCAGACTAGCCATCATCATCGGCCCTGAAGACGAAGCATGGTTCAAACCAACGACCTCGGAGTTATTGTCGTGATCCACTGAGTCGGTACCCATGTTGTTGATCATGCCACCTCCATCGTATAAACTTGTGTTACCGTCGGAGAAAATACCATAACCACCACCGGAGAATTTCCCAGGGAAAAAATTCATCGATCTTGAGACATTGTGGTGGTGATGGTGGAGTCCTGTAGCAGTAGCGGCCATTGATAACGACGGAGGAATCTTCCTGAAAATGTAATCAATCATATCGTGATCCTTATCGTTATCCACATGTCGACCTGCGTTGTTCTTCTTGTAGATTCGACATAACACCCAATCATCAAGCTTATATCACAAGAGAGAAAAAAAAATCAAGATCAAGAAAACTCAAGATCAAGAACATAGAAGAGAAAAGTAAAGTAATATATACTCTGAGTGAGTTTTTCTTGTTGCCGAAATCACAACCAGGTGGTCGATTGTTAAGTTTGTTTTCGATGAGACGATACTCATGCATGATCCAATCACTTTTAATGCCTTTTGGTGGTTTACCACTGTAGAAGACGAGTGCCTTCTTCACACCAACCTTTTGGTTACCGTCGGAAGCAAGAACCGGTTTATCTGTACCGGTAGCTTTCCAGTATCCTGACGTCGCTGCTCTGTTCGGTCTTGCTCCGTTTGGATACTTCCGATCTCGAGGACTGAAGAAGTACCATTCTTGTTCTCCAAACGACGCTTTAGCTACAACCAAAAAAAAAAAAAATAGAAAATTACACAAACAATTTTTGTTTTGTTTTAAACAGTTAGATCATACGTCATCGCATACAGAGATGATCTTTGGAAAAAAAAAACTTTAAAGAACTCAAAAATTCCAATAAAAGAATGATGAAAAAAAAAAAGAGAGTCGATGATGATGATGATGAGGGTGGTGTACGTACCAGGAAGCTCCCATGGATCGAACTTATAGAGATCGACCTCGGCGATGATGGCGACAGGTAAAGGAGCAGAGGCGGCTTTGCGTTTGAGGTAGTGAACCACAAGCTCTTCGTCGGTTGGATGAAACCGGAACCCTGGAGGAAGGTTAGGCTGCGGCGGTGGAGGACCACCGGATGAATCGGTGCTCTCCATTGTATTGTATCCGTTTTGGAAAATTAAAAAATCTAGCACCGTGATCGGATGTTGTATGAGAAGAAGCTCATATTACTCTACTACTCTCTCAGATTTTTCTCTAATTCTTCTTCTTTTATTTTAATCTGAGGTTGCTTTGAGATTCTTCTTTTTTTTTTTTTGTTGGTATTGGTTAAGGGGAAGGAGTGCTGAAAAATGCTTCACAGAGTCGGCGTTATCATACTTTTAAATGGGCTTTGTATAAAACGCCAATTTTGTTTGGGTTTTAATCCTCTGTTCTTTCTTACATATTTATATACACCCCCTGGCTATTTAACCTACGTACTAATTATGCAAAACCATATGTTTTTTTTTTCTCAAATAATAATAATATCAAAAAGTTTTTGATTAAAAATTTTGAAAAAAATAATAACTATAAAATAAATTTTTATTTCGGAAAATACTATATGTATACTCTCAAGTGGGTTAATATGTGATCAGTCTTTTTTCCATGTTTTTTTCCCCCAATTAGAAATTATATTTGCCTAACATGCTATTTTCAATATGACACGATTTGTCTAAACATAATACGTAATTTAATTATATATTTTTTCGCTTCTGTAAAACTAGCTAAAGTTATACGTAGTAACCAAAGAACTTTGTCTTTGAAAAACAAATTGCAGAAAAATAGTCAAAACATTACCATACCTTTAGTTTAGTTATATAAGTAGATAACTTAGAATCATATATATATGATGCTACTCAGTAATCAGCTATAAGTAACAATAAAAAAAAAAGTAATTAAAAAAAAAAAAGTTGTCCAAAATTTAAGCCGAGTTTAGTGTGCTTTGGTTGCACATAAAAGGATTTTAATGTGGCGACAACGCGACACATATACAAAGCCTGAGTAATCATGTCGAGTTTTGTGTAATTACAAAGTTAGCCAAATTGCATGAGGGGGTTGATTAGTTATTTACGACTACATTGTTTTGTGTTTTTGTGTTTTCCCTTGCGACACAGAACGAACTAGGACAAAACAAAGAGAGGAGGATCGAATTCAACGTCGATATCGATCTTAGCATAAGATCAAAATATGTATAATTTATTAAAACCGTAAGATTTATATTTATATCGCTTTCATAACACGTAAAAAACAAATACTCGATACATATACATATATATTAACTATATTATACATATAATTAAGACGAAGATCAACTACTGTATTCCAAATATAACAATCTTGTATATGCTTATTAAGGAGTCGACACGTGTGATTCTTAGTGGACAATGTATTCACACGTGGCAATCGAAGAGATGGGGCCCATGTAGTCGCCACGGAAGGTAACAGATTGATGACGTGGAAATGGATGTATGGGTCTCATCTCTCATGGGTGTGTTGAACCAAAGAAATATATTATATAAAAAAATAAAAAACTTTTTACGTTTCAGATGTCATATGTCACGCTTTTGTTATTTGAGATAATCGCACCACCACATTATTTCTTTCATTTTTTTTATAGATTTTAAGATTAGAAATATATATATATATATATATATATATTATTTTATCTTAAGATTAGAAATATTATGGAATGGAAACAAAACAAATCGACCCATTTCATGTGATTGTTTTTCTTCTCAAAGTTTCGGTTACTTTTTTATTATTATTATTATTTTTTTTTTTTACGTTTTTATTATTTATTTATATACGTCATTAAGATATGATTATAACCATGCATGTTGTCTCGACCACTACTAAGTTATTATTATTAATTTATATATGATGTTATGTTATGAGATTCCTAGTCCTAGGAGTGGTTTCTTTTGATGACTTTTTGAGTTTTTGACTTCCGACCATGATATGATATTCTCTTATCTATCTTTTTAAACAAATGTGTGTTCATATATTCAAATACAATTGTATTCCCAAGTTTTGTCTTTACAGAGCACTTCATTTTTTGTTTTCAATAGTAAAAGAAAAAAAAAGAAAAGAAATGTGGACCATATTTAACACACGTTGTACCTACTCAAAAAAAAAAAATTTAAATGTTTTTGCCCTCTAATTAGTCAATTACATCATTTTTAGTCACATCCATCAGATCAGATCATCTTCAAAGAGACATCCTTCTATTTGCATTGTCTCAGGAAAAAAAAAGAAAAAGAAGAAGAAGATTTCTAGTGCTTTACATGTTTGCACACCACTTCTTTTCCTAACGTTCAAAGAACCTCAACTATAACAAAACTTAATTGTTTTCATATATATATATATAATATTTACATAGTTTTCCTTACTAAAAATATATACTTGAAACTAATTTGGAAGGGGACCATATTTGTAAGTGTTATATATATTACATAGTCAACAGAACAGAACGTGGTCGCTGGGATACTGGGCTTATCCCGTATGTGTGTATGTCAGTGTTATGGTTTACTTTGAAAATATCAACGTATAACTAACTATCTTTGATTGATAAACTTACCAGATCGTACATAACGATGTTATCCTGCAACACTTCCCAACTTGAATATATATATATGTAATATCCATGGACTAATTAATTTTAACATGTTTAAAGTATTTTATTTTCTGTTTTCTGTTACCAGTAGTTTCTACTTATATATATACTAGTTTAGTATCCGTCCGATAGACGGGTTATCTTTATTTAAAATTAAAGTAAAAATAAAATTTATTATAGCTTATAAAAATCAATTTCCAAATTTTTTTAAAAAAAAATATGAAAAATTAATTTTATTTGAAAAGATAATTTATTTGGTTTGAGGTATCAAATAAACGTGTATATATATATTATATATATACATATATATCTCTTAAAATTCGTTATTAAACGATAATTATAGAAATCTAGTAATGTCAAATTGAAAATCACCAAAACATTTGGGAGCTATTTGGGAGCTATTCACCATTACTAATAATATTGCTAAAATATTTTTAAAAATCTTAATTTAGCAATTATCCTCTAAAACATGATTATACCATTTTGTAAAAAAATTTATTTCTTAACTTTCAATTTTTTTAAAAATCATTCTCAGACTATGAAAATTAATAAATTATTATTAATATGATGGTAAAGTTCTTTCAAATTAACATCAATCTAAATATGATGTTAAATATAAATATAGTCATTTGTAAATAAATTCATATAAACAACGCAAATAAAAATAAAGATTCTAGAATAAATTATAGCATCATTGAGGAAAACATTAAAAATCTTTCAAATACGAATTATAAAAAATTACAAATTTTCTTTACAAATATTTTAAAATTACTATATGACTATTTATATTGAACTTTGTTATTTTTAATTTAAGCTAAAAATATTATTTTCGAAAATCTTTTATTCACCCTTATGTTTTAGACACTGAAATTGCTCAGTGGCATAATACATTCATACATAAATTAAAAATTAGACAAATATAACATATTATAAAACAAAAATCATGAATAAAATTATATATTTAGTTAAACTCAAAATCTAATTTATTTGTAAACTGTAAATCCTAATTCTCCTTTATGAACCCAGACTGATAAATAACCTTGTTTAATTGTAAAACCTAAATCTCACTACTCTTTAATAAACCCAGACCGATATATAATATCGTTTAATAATAAAATCTAAACTATAATGCAGATTTATAAACTCAACATATAACCCTTATAATTGTAAAACCTACAACTGGCAAAACCAAAAATTAGGTTAATAGTTGAAGAGAATTTTTGAGAAATACCCCTTTTGGTGTACTCCTTTTTAAAAATACACCAATTTCTATCTATTTTAAAAATATCCATTTTCAAATATGAAAAATTGTAAACTTTTATATAGTTTATAAGTTACATCTAGATCATCATTACTATTGGGAGACTCAATACAAATATTTTTAAAGTTTTAAAAAGGTTCTAAACGGCATTTATAAGACTTTTATTAGGTTTTTATAAGGTTTAAAAAGTTTTTACATGTTTTTTAAATAATTTTAAAACGTTTTTAAAAGGTATTTATATGGTATTTAAATTTACACACATAGAAAGATAATTTGTGTCTAAATATATAAGCTTACACATTTTTTTTTATAAATATCAATTTTTTTACTTTTTAATTATCAAAAATACCCTTTTTCCATACCACTTTTTAAAAATACCCCTATTTCAAACTTTATAAAAAAACCACTTTAAATGTTGAAATTTATCCAAATATGTGTGAAAACTTATAAATATACACACAAATTACCTTTATATATGTTTAAATTTTTATATATCTTTCATAAATAGCGTAAAATAACTTATAAATACCTTTTAAAAACCTTATAAACCCTTTTAAAAACCACTTAAAAATCTTATAAAACTTGTTAATATGATTTAAAACCTTTTAAAACATTATAAAATAATTGTATCAAATTTCCAAGTAGTAGTTATTATATAGAAGTACCTTATAAACCATATAAAACTTTATAATTTTTCATATTTAAACATGGATATTTTTGAAAATGAATAGATAAAGGAGGTATTTTTGAAAAGGGGTACACCAAAAGGGGTATTTCTTAAAAATTCTCTTTATTTTTTTATATATTTTTTTAATGTTTTTGTTTAAAAATTCTATTTGTATCTTAATATTAACAAAAGTAGATATAACGTATTGCGACATCTTATGTTTTACTTGACACTTATCATGATCACGTGAGTTAGTAAATTTAAAAACCAAGTTTTGACATATAATCTCGTTTAATTGTTAAACTTAAACCATAATTTTAATTTATAAAGATAAACCATAATTCTTATTTATCATTTATATACCCAAACCAACAAATAACCTGATTTAATTGTAAAATTAAAGTTTAAACCTTAATCCTCTTCTGTAAACAAAAACCGCCATATATTCTTGTTAATTATAAATTTTAAATCCCTATCTTATTAATAAAGCAAATTGACATAACTGAAATTAGATTATTTGTTTAATTTTATTAATAACTTTTTAATATATAATTCTGTATAATATTTATTTTATATATTTCCTTCTTCGATAGGGTTAATAATATTTCTATTTTATCCAAATATTAACAAAATTAGTTATGCCACGTGTCAACATCTTATCGTTTATAATTGACACGTGTCACGATTTTGTTAATAGCTGACTTTGAAAACCAAGGTTTATATAATAAGATATATAGTTTCGTTATACCTTTTTAATTCCACATATGTTGTGTGTATTTTGCAGTGTTTAAAAGTGTTTTCGAAAAGAAACGGTTGCTTCAATTGAAAATGTCATTTAAAGTGTTTTGGTATCTCGATCTTGTAGTGTCTACCTTTTCAATGTTTTTAATTTCATAATTTAACATGAAAATGTTAGAAATTCAATATTTGTAAGTTATATAAAATAAATCTATATAAAACAATATTGTGATAATGAGCTAATCCGCTCATTTTCTCAATATAATGGTATATAGTTATGTTTGGCAAATAGATAATGGGTATAACACCTTTGTCATTGTCAGTCAACTAAGTAGGTCGTTCCGAATAATATAATTTGATTCTGTCCCAAATGAATGAATTACTTTTGTTAAATAAATATCATCTTTTGGACTAGGCGCAATAGACATCTCAAATGGAAAGTACCAATTCACTCCTACTATGTTAAATATATGCACCAACCAATCAGTTCTAAATTTTTAAACGTTTAAAATTCAACAATTTCGACCATCTCGATTTTAATCTCCTCCAGCTAAAACACATTAATAAGTGGGATGCCAGGGCAATTCAAACATTTAGGCCATGAATGTTTGCAAGTTTTTTGGTGGTTTTTGAATTATAGATTTTGGTTTTTGGATTTTAGTTTTTAGTTTATGGCTTTTAGTTTTTGTGTTAAAAACTTTTTAAAAAAATGAAAAATAGAAAAAGAAAATTAAGTCACGTTAAACAAATGAAAAACTCATAAATATGGATTTTAGATTTTCTTTACAAATTGACAAAAACCATCAAAATCTAGATTCCCTATATTTTAGGAAAACCATTTTGCTCATAATCTTGATTGACAATAAAGTAGATTTTCTTAAAAACTAAAACTAAAATTAAGTTCAAAATCTACAGCCATTCAAGGTCTTAATATATTGACTATTATGCATATTTATATAGTATAACAATAACATGACATGTATCATGTATATATATATGTACATGTATGTTTCGCAAGGTTGGTAAATTTCACTCTACTACAAGGCATTTAATAATAGTAAACCTAACATCAAACTTTTTATTGTATTTAAAACGTTCCTCATAAAAAAATCTTTATGGAGAAAAAACGACCTACTTTCAAATAATTCACTGTGTGAAGTGTGAACTTTTGTAACCATAGCTTTCATCATGTGATACAACACTTTTATTCTATATAGAAATATAAATATCTATGCCAAATTAAACGTCATATATAAACATTACACGGTCTTATATGTAACGTGACTAGCCAAACATCCGACGATTGTCAAACATTTTGACAATGTATTCCCTAACTAGCTTTATCAAACATTAATTGTGCCATATGATCCAAGCATCTTTATAATTATATATGTACCTATGTTATATATATATACATATATATCTTAGCGTTCTAAAGAAAGTGTCAATTAGATGCAAATTAGGTTGCTATAGTTAGTGATCACTCAATTTTAAGTTTTTAAGACACATGTCTTTGAGAAACAACTCGGATGAGTTAACTGTTTTATTTTTTTCAACGTGTTTAATGTCTTATTTCCAAAAGAATATGCTTTTCGAACTGATTTAGGTCTTTCCCGGATATAACGAATTCATCAGCAGTGAACATATTATACTTTTTTTAGGGTAGATATGTTTTTCAAATGATGGAAATGTAAAATGAGGTTTCGAGACTTCCTTTATATATCTTACAAAATACTTGATCTGGAAATGATCTTATAAGTACATATATACCTAATTATATTAGTCAAATCTCCAAGAGTTGAGAATAATAATATTAAAGACAACGAACACATGAATCTTATGACATCAAGCAAAGCTTTCAATTTTATTTTATTATTTCTTTATATACAAAACGGATTCGAGAAAAGCTCTTTTTGCATGACCCTTTTAATTTTTTTTAATGCGTGCTCCTGTATTTGTTTCACGAAGAAAATGCTGTTAGTTCTGTTTTTCAATTAATATAAACTAGTGATGGACCCGCACGTACATGCAGGGTTATTTTTACAAAATTACGATTTTTTAAGTATATGCTATTTTGGTAAAATTTTGTTATATGAATTTATTAAATAAACTATATATAGACATACAATTGTAAAATATATATATTATATTACATAATAAAATTTTAAAATTATTTAAATGAAAATGATAAATGATATTACATGTTTATTTTTTAAACTAATCAAAATATTTCTAACTGTTTGCTTAGAGATATTAAATCGGATATGAGTTTGGCTTTAGTTTAAATTATTTTATGTGTAGTTTAGAATGGAAAACCCGTCCTGTCTTTATCTGTCTCGTTCTGACCTGTCCCGTCTCACCCCGCCCCGTCCCGTCCCGTTTTCTATCTGTCATAAAATTTCTGTCACATAATTGTTTCTCTTTAACACATAATCATTTGTCAATGTTTATTATAAGAAACTTGGAAAAGATTTAGACGGGATACCCGTATTCCTCGTTTAAATATTTATTTTTATCAAACTAATAAAAATGAAATTATCAATCTAAGTCACATGCTCCCACCATTTTCATTCACAAGACACTGTCTGTAATCCTAGCATACACAATCCTTGTTCGATTTTTAATTTTATTGATCTTTCAGTTTCATATTTATTTCTCATTACTTTCTTCAACTCAAAGATTCATGTTTTAGCCTTTTTGTTTTCTAAAGATTTAGGTATTTCTATTTTTTTAATACATGGATTTATTGTAGTTTTGTTATCTGAAGTATACATTATCATCTTGTGCCCGTCACTTCATGTATAAATATTTGAAATAAATAGGAAAGTGGAAATTAAAGTTAGCAATTTAAATTGTATGTCATGTATCGTACTCGTAGTTTTATATTTGAAAGTTGAAAGTGAATTTAAATTTATGACCGTGTCTCATAACAATTATATCTAATCATGTTTTTTTATGTGAAATAATTCAGATAATATTTATTTTCGAATTATATGTTTCCGTCTCGAATCCATTCCTATAAGTTTATATTTTTTAAAATAAATAACACCATTTACATGTAACTAAATATAATTTTAATATATGTAAAATTTCATATAATAGTCCAAAAGTAGAGATTTATACGTCCCAAAGTTGAATTTTGTTCAATATTTTGAGATTTTTAGAATTAAATATAAATAAATGTGATATGTGGATAATCTTAATAGAAATTCTACATGTTTATAATCTCAAAATGTAGTTTATAATTTGATAAAACAATTATTTAATATTTGATAATAGTAATGATATGCAAGTTGCCAATGGATGAAGATTTATTTTGTTAAGATTGTGTGAAATTAATAAGAAAAATGAAGTTTAGAATAATCATTAACTAACTGCTTGACCAAATAAAAAATCATTAACTAATTGAATTAATGATAAATTTTGTAGATATCTTTTGTGCTATAATTGCTAGATTGCTTTTTGAATATGAATATTTTTATGTGAAAATAAGAAATTTATGTGATCTAGAATGTTTATTCGCATGTTTTAGCAAAAACATATTTAATCATTGATTTATTTAAATTTTATTTAAATATTAAATTATATAGATTTTTCAAAATTTGATGATATGATCAGTTATGTATATACTACTATGTAGAATTTGATTAGTTGATTATTTCATAAGCTAACATATTTTTTTTTATCTTTTTATTTTTCCATAAAAATGTTATTTGTTTTTTTAGATATATGATGATTTTGTTTTATTAGATTTCATTCTATATAAATTATTAATTTCGAAATTATATTAGAATATTAAATTAATATTAGATATGTTTATGTATATTCAAAATAGATTTGTTTACATATATTTAATTTTGAATTTAACTGTCTACTTTTTATGGTAAAATATTATTATGATTTCCATAAATATAGATAGTTGTTTTTTTGTTTTTTTTTTTGCTGTCATTAATTCTGTTTGGCAACTGGAATATATTTCATGAAATTTTTTTTTAAAATTGAGGGATGTTTGGCTTCAAGTTGTCCTTCCCAATTAATAGTATAGATGTGTGTATAATATACATATTAATGATACACATATATATATATATACGTAGTATCAAAATTAATAAGAAAAACTACATAATAACAAAAGACAGTTGCATGAGATTAATTTAAGTAATTATAACACAACTGTGAGAACTACGTAAGTGCTTACGATGTAGAAGATGTAGAAGATCAAATTCTTCATTATCTCGCCATGAACTATATATTCGAGTGAAGTGGCCGTCACTGGTCAGTCTCCGATTTACTCGATCTTTTTCTTTTTAAAAGCCGAAATTAATGAAATTTCATAAAAAGAATGAAAAAATAGTTAGTGTTTATATATACTCCTATTATATGAAAAATTATCACATCACACACTGTTCATCTTTACGTTTAGATTGCAACCAAAGAATGAAAAAGAAAACAACAACAAAAAGATTTGGTGTGCCCCTATGTTTGGGAAGTGAGTGCAGGCGTGGCCATCCCTTTTCGCCAAAATTCCAACACCGTCCAGTTATTTGCTTTGATATGTAAAATGATGTGTACATATATACAGATGTATAGTTTTTTTTTTTTGCCAACAAACTTTAAACATATCTATAGTTTTCTTACAACTATATATCTAGAGTTAATTATGTCCATGATTGATATATGACGTAGTTGCTAGCTAATTTCTCAAACAAATTTGAATATATGTTTCTTAGATAATTAGTTAATTTGTAGTTAAATTATGTATACATATTGATATAAAAAATATAGGATATAATTGAATTTTCTAATCACAAGATTTTGAACATTTAATTTTGTTTCTTTAAAATTTAATTTCTATTAAATATTTTTTTCTATTATATAAAAATTTAACAAGATTAATTTCGGAAAACTAGTCATGTGTAATGCGTACAACTTGACGTAAATTACACGCAAGTATTCTTTAAAGATATTATCTAGAGATATTAATGGACATGATTAATTATGCCTGATGTAAGAATCAATCAAGTAGATTAGGACATGATTCTGCTGAGACTTTGCTTTAATTTTTCTTTTTGATGTTTGTCTTTAAGCTTAAAATGGAAAGTGATTAAGGACCTCCTCAATTGTCTGCTTTGTTAAATATACTTCATGACCTTCTCGACGCACCGGAAGGTCATGGTAGAATCACCAGCAACATAAAAAAGTTGTCTAGGTTAAATGTATTAATTTTATCGCAAATGTCATTGTTAGATAATAGATACTATAAGATCTTGCATTATAATTGCATGTGTGAGATATTTCATTAATTAAGGTTTGATTGGTTTAGTCTGAAACCGTCCCGGTTCCATGCGTCTGACACTAATTTTTTAACCGGTTTGTAATGGTTCATAACAACAACAAAAAAAACTATATATATACATGATCATGTAGTAATATATATAAAATATAGATGCGTTATGGAATATACATATAGATGCGTTATGGTATATATATATATATATATATATACATGATCATGTAGTAACAAGTGAAAACTCTAAAAATGAGGAGGACATCTTAGATAATCTTATCATGTCATGTCATCATGTTTAACCTTTTGAGGTTTCAGATTTATCTCTGAGTTATACTGAAGGAGTGAAGGATAGACTCATAGAAGTTATCTCTTAGGAAAATATCAACGATTAACAATACTCAGGACCCAAAAAGTGGGGGATTAAGCATTGTATAATATATGTTATATGAAGCCTAAATTAATTCGATTTTGGCCCATGGCCCAACACATATAAAATATATACATCATCAATTCTATTCCTCTATGCAACATGAATAGCCAATGAATTAGCCACATTGACACATTCCCACTTCTCTGAATAACATGTTAGTTAGATCTTGATATGGAATCTTCCAGTTCTTGACGACTTCAGATGATTTACAAAAAGCAATTTAATATACATCAATAAAACGGTCTAAAACAAAACCGCATACCATGCGTCTGGGCATTTGCTGATAAATATACATGTGGTACTATACCGTATATGATCGAATGATTGGTTTAACGCACAAAAATATCTTGATCAATATGGACCACAAGTCTTTCTATGCAAAATGGTTGCAAAGTATTAAACTCTAAACCTTCGTTTTCATGTATTTACGATAGAATATGCTATTCCAAGGGGGTTGCGTAAAGCTTCGTCCAACAAAATTTACATGTTAAGCATTTGTAGTCTTTATTTTTTAAAATTGAATCACTTCCGCGTACGATTTTATAGTTCAGACACCCTTAATTCTCAAACTTCAAACGAGAAAAATATATATCAAACTCATTTGCATCTTTCATCAGCGTCTAGTTTTTTTTTTCGTGCAAATTAGTTGTTTGAGAATTCAAAATTCTTTGAAGTGACGAAGAAGAAGAAATTTCTGACTAACACAATAATAAAAAATTATACGTCTGAGAAATCTAAAGTAACTAACAATCCTTCAACCACACCTTAGTTTCTTAATTCGTTTTTTTGTTTCTTTTAGGTTCTTAGTGACTTGGAAAAATAAATAGGATAAGATGAAGTACTTGTAATTGATTCTTTGAATCCCATGAGTTCATAAAGTTAAAACTATATTCATGTAAATTGAAAAAAAAAATAACATAAATATCAATTGAAAAAACGCTAATTTCACACACACACACACACAACCTTAATTAATAAAATAGGAAAATTAAAAATCTCAATATGAAAATCTACGTAGACGAAGAAAAAGCGTTGATGTGTTTAAAACTTGTACGGTGTGAATTCTTACTATTTTAGGAAAGAAATGATTCCAAACTGGTCAAACAAGCAGCCCATGCTGACTCACACGTGCAATTTCAGGAAAACTCAAAACGGTCCGTTCTTATCTTCGAAACACCAGTTTGGTCTTTAAATTAAAGATCTGGCCATCTAAGAGCAAGATTATTAATAGCATCTTACATTTTAATCTTATGATTAGTTTAATAATAAATTAAAAAAAGGTAAGGGTTAAGAATTGTATTTGTGTTTTTTTGTTTTGAGACATCTTTATTGGTAGTATCTTAGGTTGGAGATTTAAAAAAAAAGAAAAATTATATAAAAATTAAATTAAATTAAAATTTATAATTTGAGAAAACTTTATAATTATTGAAAAACTAAAAAATTTAAAACATACATAAGATAAAATTAAGGAATGAAAGAAAGAAGAGAAAAATTAAGAAAATTCATTTTTTCCCTTTATATATATATCCTAGAGAATTTTTGAGGAATTCCCCTTTTAGTATATCCTTTTTTAAAAATATCCTTCTTTTCTATCCATTTTTAAAAATACCCCTTTTCAAATATGAAAAAATATAAACTTTTATATGTTTGATAAGGTACATCAAGATTATCATTACTACTGGAAGACTAAATCCAAATAACTATAAGGTTTTAACAGGTTCTAAACGGCATTTATAAGGTTTTTACAAGGTTTTTAAAAGGTTTACAAAGTTTTTATAAGGTTTTTAAATGATTTTTAAAAGGTTTTTATGCGGTATTTATGAATATATATATATATAAATTTACACACATATAAAGATAATTTGTGTCTATAAATATAAACTTACACATATATTTTTGATAAATTTCAAATTTTATAGTAACTTTTTTTATTATATATATATTTATTCTACTACCCAATAGAATCTTGCCACGTGTACGCTTCTTATCACAATACTTAGATCTTAAATAAGATAGCTTCTTAGACATTTTGATGTATTTTTGATTTAATTAAATCATAAATAATCCTAAGATCTATCTAAGATCTTGCCTATAATGATGGTCTAAGAATCTTATAACCATCACTATCTTTTAATCCATATCCTTTTAAAAATATACTCCTTATTGCTCTCTAACCAAATGTTTGAACGTTCTTTAAACAGCTGTATATGATATATATTACTATTTCAAACCTTACGGTTTGCAATTGTCATTGCACATAAATGAATATAATACACAACTATCTCGTGCGAATTTTCTTTTATGTCATGTGTTTGTATACTTTTTGGATTACAAAAAAAGAGTACATAGACTAGTTTTATAGGCTAGACATCGTCACAGGTAAACTATACATTTTTGGTCATGTTCGCTATGTTATGGTCAGCGTCGGCGAAAGCTGATGATGACAAAAGTCTTATATATATTGTTTGTTTGGCTGGCACTAATACTAAAACGATGAGCGATAGCGAACAAAAACCATGTTCGTTTTGTTTCATAGCTTGGAATATGGATATATATTAACAACTAGTGCTAGCTAGCCAAACTCAAACTTAGCTATAGTATTATAAATTATGTATACAATATTATCAGTATTATACGATTTAGCCGTCGAAATGTGTCGTGACTAACAATGAAGTTAGCACACTTATATATTCTAACGTTCATGGTTACGTTGCTAGCTTCTTATCATTGCTCGCGTACAAAACTTATGGATAAAAGTATATCAATGCAGTCTGTTTTTATTTTAATAATAAAATTGATTAATACAAAAGAGCCAGCTAAAAGTTTACAAAAATGTAAATTGTCAGGACAAATGACGACGAATATACAAAATACAAGTCGTAGAACCTAAATCTAAACCCTAGAGTTCGAATTCTACACTATATCCATTGATCAATTAATCTGAGTACTCAGACGAAAAGAATAAAATGTTTTGCTTCTTGTTGCGTCACCAATACATGATCAAATAAACCCAAATCCACTATTTTGTTGACCCGAGAACCCGATTCCGTTAACCGGGTCGACACTAAAACCCTGATGAGCCAATACGTCCGAGTTATTAAACCGAGGAATCCCCTCAGTCTGTTGCTGAGCTCCACCGTCACCGTAACGGAGACTCGGAACATTGTGACCAAGTCCGAGTTCCGGTACCGAGTTCTGTCCAACCAAATTGGCCCAATCAAAACTTGGCTCCCTGGCTAAACCGTGAAACCCGGTTTTCTGACTGGTTAAAACCGGTCTATGACTATGATGAGGCAGCGCGTTAGAAGAACCGGCGGCGAATCCCAAACTCCTGTTGTCGATCTCATGTAAAGATTCAAGAACGTCGTCGTATTGATGAGACGAAGAAGATGTGGACGAACCATTGTTGCTGTATTCTCGACCACCCGACAAAATTTGATTGTTGTAAACTTGTTTTTGTGCGCTTGTTTGCTTTTTGTATATTCGACATAGAACCCAATCATCAAGCTATATAATTAAGAAATGATTAAAAAAAATGTTACTATTAAACTTAAACATAACACTATAGAGATACAATTAATAATATAGAGGTACACTTTTTATTATAAATTTTGTTTACCTTAGCGCTTCCGTTTCTGCGAGAGGGTTCGAAGAGACGGTACTCATGCATGATCCAATTGGTTTTGGTGCCTTTTGGTGCTTTTCCAACGTAAAACACCAAAGCTTTCTTGATACCAACTCTTCTTCCTTCCGACGAGATGACTTTATCCGTACCGGTGGCTTTCCAATAACCAGACCCCGCAACACGGTTCGGTCTAGACCCGTTCGGATACTTCCTATCCCTCGGGCTGAAAAAATACCATTCTTTTTCACCAAATAACGCCTTACCTACAAACATTTAACCAATTAAGATAATAATACTTATTAGATAAACATAAGCTAGCTACAAAAAGACATATATATATATTTTGGTTCGAACAAGACCGAGCCGGTTAAGGTAACATACTTGGTAAAACCCAAGGATCGAATTTATAAAGATCGATCTCAGCTATGAGCTGGAGAGAGAAATCGTAGCCGGCGGCTTTCCTGCAGAGATACTCAACCATAAGCTCCTCGTCGGTCGGGTAAAACCTAAAACCCGGTGGTAAGCTCAGCTGAGCTAACGGGTCAAGTTCTTGGAGACCCATTTCTTTGTAATCTCTCCTCTTGATCTCTAAAGGAACAAAGAAAAATATCTTGCACTTTTTTTCTTATCGCAACAAAATATAACTTTGATGTCTTCTTTTTGTTTTCAAAGATTAAAGATTTGGAAGCTATGCTACTTGTGTGTGTATGTATATATAATAGGATAAGGCATAGTAGTACGAGTATGAGAACAACAAGGCCGCCCAATCTTTTCGTTAACGTGCAGCCTCATTGCGGGACCCACTTTAATGTTTATCGTGACACGTGGATCAATTAGAGCGTCGTGATTTATGCGATCCCCTTTTTGGTTCGTTGAACCTATACTCTAATGTTGATTTTTTATATTCATACTTTAATGCAATGTTGTGTGTATGACTATACCGCCTCGTGTGATTTATTTTTATTTTTATATAATTTGTATATTGTCAAAGGTTTCCCAAGTATTAGGGAAATATATAAGTCAAAGTAATTACAAACATTTGTATCTTCAGAACGATAGGTTATGTGATTCTTAATACAGTACTCTTGAGATTTTCCTATAATTTACGTCTCAAATTTCTTTGAAAGATCTAGTTACATAATAATTTTGACAATATACAAAAAATCTGTATCAAATAAAATTATTTATTAAAGTCATGAAAATACTATTCTTTTTGTTTTGAGCAATGAAAAAAAAATCATAGTCTAAAAGTACAAATATTGGTATTTTTGTAATGGGTATGTGCCAAATTCTTCTCTTTCTTTTTTTTTTGTTCTTTTTCTTTTTGGATTTTTGGTCAAGAAGAAATTAAGGACAGGTGTAAGTGAATGAAGGATAGGGTTGAGTTCACTGGATGATAACATGAAAGCGTTTTTCATACGGATAGAACTACCGAGAGGACGACACATGTCTCTTCTCTATAGGTTGAGTTAGGCGGGATCTCTTTCTTCTTTGTCAAAAAATGCCGTTACAGATCAGACTCAGCTAAACGAACAATACAAAACACGAGTTGATGATGATGATGATGATGCATGCATGCTGACGACTCTCCATCATTCTTTTTCTCCAAGTTTTGAAGTCACCATACTGTTATTTTTTATTGACCCCAAATCAGAGATCAGGTTGTAATTCTAAAACGTGGCTATACGTATACATATACATATACGGCTTTCGTGGTTGAGAAATGAAAACATATGTTTTTAGTAAGTACGTCTAACACAAATACATTTCCTTTTTTTTGTTTTGTTAAAGATAACACATGGTTATATATGTATTATGTTCACATAGTTAACTGGCTTTCGTTCGGTGATGCTGTAAATATAATTCTAAGCGAATAGAAGAAGGAATTTGGGGTTTCTTTCACTCAATAGCTTTCGTGTCACGGGGCATCATATATATAATCTGGTGTTGTTAACTCGTCTCTTCATATATGTCTTTTCCAATAAAGAAGATCCACACCAATTTATAAGTGTAATTGAAAAACTGCTAATTGGCGATGTCATGCACATATCATTACGTTTATGTCATGCATATTTCACAATCGCATAACGTGCATGTAAACCCGTGAATTTGGGTCCAAATTCAAAAGTCAAAAGTGTAAGATGGAATGAGTTTCAACTATTGACATGTGACTATATATGTGAGTTTATATAACGGTTTTTAAACCATATATGACAATACCAATTTTCATACATCTATACTGCTACGAAAGGTTCAACTACTGTATGTCTCAAAGTTTAAAATCAAATCGTTTGTTGTATATAGTGATTTCATGTTTTTAATTAGGATCAAAAATTTCTTATATTAAATTTTTTTATTATATTAAAAAGTAAAAACACATTTAAATACTTCATTGCATAAATTCTAACTATTAACCTTGCTAGTGCGATAACTATTACAACATATAGATCCATATCCCATATATTAAAAAACTAAAAGGTATTTCGATAAAGAACATATATAAATAGTAGAAAACCAAACTATGTAAAGCTAATTAATATGCTCGTCAAGTTGGAGATATATGGATCATATTGAGTACCAACTTGTGCATATTATATGTCTTTTCATATTCTTAAAATAGAATTGAAATACGATAAAAAGGGAATCCAACGAATGAAGATGACCATCGGAGATCAAACCCCACCTTCATCCAACTATATCTTATCTTTGAGATTGATTTTAAAAATACGTATATAGTTTTTCCATGGTTAAATAAAAATAAATAACATATATATAGCTAACGAACATTTTGCAGGGCAATGCTAATGTTTAATTAAAATCGTGTATTAAATTACTAGTTAAGATTATTTGTAACATACGAATATTTTCATTTTTGTCGGGCAATGATGTCTTTCAAAGAAAAAACAAACAAACTGAAACTACGTCTTACTTGGCTTTTTGTGTTTATAGACATTAGTTTTTATATACTTAAGTGTGATTGGTGAGTTTATGAGTTTATGTTTTAGTGGTATGTAAGCCACGTGGTAAGAACAGTAGCTCTGAAGTGGCAAAGTAGAGCCCCACATTTTTGTTGTTCGATAACATCATTTACCAGACCTCTCAAAATCAAAAGCTGGAGTCTCCTGGAAAATTCTTAGATAAGAGAAAAAAGCGAAAACATAGGTTTTTGACAAATCACTTTATTCAACTACGTATTATACTATACCATATCAGATTCTATTTTGGGGCATTTGAGTTTACACGTCGCAGCTTGTTTTACTTTTATATATTTTGACGCAGTGCCTCCTCATAAGTATGGATGTTAGGTTAAGTTGATGAGTACTGAATACTGATGTTGGCAACATTTTATTTTCTTTTTTGATGTAAACAAACGCTAAACGTGGGAAAAATCTCGGATAAGGTCTTTGGTCGGTTTAGGTAGGTGTCGATAAATTTCAACAGCCGATAAGGTCTGTTTGATTATTAAGGCCTTTTATTGTTTGATACAGGCCCATTCATCGTTGGTTTGAATAACCTGTTTTGATATATATACTGTTGATTGTCTAAACTATTTTCAACATAAAAAATAAATAGTTTATGGGCTATGCAATGTATATGTTGAGAATAATTTAGACATTTTATTTATTATATATTAGTGAACCTTATTACCTATCAGCCTATAAAATTTAATATTATATTCACAGAGATATTGAACTAAATATTTATTATGTTTTTGATATTTTGGCAATTATAAAGGCAAATTTTACTTAGTATAATTAATAAGTAGTAAATAAAAATATTATTTCACCAAAAGATAAGTCTGCTAAAAATACAAGATAAGTATGCTACACGTGCATAAACAAAATAATTATATTTATTGAGATTTGATTTCTTAATAAAAATGATTGAATACAAAATGATCGATTACAAAAAAAAAAAAAAGTTTGTTTTTTCCTTTTTACAAAAATATTGTAGTATGATATCATGTAAACCTTTTACAGTCAAAACAAAACAACAATCCCAATCAAAAAGTCTTTTTATCTCATGAATGATCCATCTCTTGCTTGGGGGGATTCTCCAAGATTTGATTGCAGCAACATTCTCCTAACAACGCTTTTCATTCTCTCCATCTTCTCAGCATCAGGATCTTCACTTACTGAATCCGCAGAAGTAGTGATGTTGGTTTGGTGCTTTCGGGAAAGTTCCATTACAATGTTCGTAATCTCGTCTTGCGGCAATTTGGTGTCTAGAATTTTGACTATCTCAGAACCAACGACGTTTCCTCGGCGCAAACCTACACATTCTTTGTCAAACTGAAGCCCAAACCTCTCAACGAACATGCACCTTATGTACTGAAGCTCATTAAGCTCGCCGATCCTTGATGCAGCAAATATAAGTCCGGCCATTGCTTCTTTAGTTACGTCTGGTAACAGATGAACATCACTGCATGTGTAGAGAGAAACACGAGGATATTACAATTAGCTAGGGTTTTTGAACCGCATAGATCTACCACGTTACCGTATAACACAGGTAATATATAACAAGAGAAAATTACCTTTGATGATGTAAAACAGATATATCCTTCAAGATGGATGTACAGAAGTACTCGACCTGATCGTACGCCAATAACCTTCTCTCATCTTCATAGAACTGCTTCGCCTATGATTTCAATTTGCAAACCAAATGAGCATGTCGTGTATTAAAAGTTTCTAATCAGTTAAAGCAGAATTAACATGATTATCCATTGAGAATTTGAAATTATTTTTTTAGATTACCTTAGGAATAGTTTCTGAAAGGCGGCCATTGGGAAGGAGCTGAGTTATATCAGAGCGAGATTGTCTGAGCATACACTCTCTTCGGCTCCGATGTAACTTGACAGAAAATTGCAAATTCTGAATATGGGTTTTGCTGCAAACAGAACAGGACATATGAATCAAAAACTCGGAACAAGACATAAAAATCTGAACCGTGTAAGGCAAGTAAATCAAGTTTCTGTACCACTTGGAAGCTTTTCGCCATCTTGAAGAGTGAGACGAAACACCAAAGACGTTACTAAAGCACCCCGACTCTGATTTTGTCTTCTTGGCAAACATGATTTGCTTTTCTTCTCTGGAAGATGAACAGATCCTTCTAAATAATGTATAGGTAAGGGACAGATTATAATGAGATGTTGAGATGTGATTCACATCATGTGAATATATATAGCAAAATATCTATCAACATTCCCCTTAAAAAAGTGGGAAACTATATCAATATACTATTATCCATTTAATATATTATTTATTTACCATGACATTAAATCTGGAAAAACCGTATTTTTCCTTTTCCAATATGGAATGCGAAAATCCCCAAATGCATTAAACGTTTGTTGTATTAACATATATACAAATCAGTAACTTAACTAAAGTAAAAGGAATACAAAAAGCATTGCATGAGTTTACTTTGCGTTTTGCTACAGCAATTTAATCGTCGCTTGTTGGTTTTTTGAATCATGATTTCAAGTTTTTAAAAAGGACAATGAATGAAAATTATGGAATCATCGTTATTTTTATTTTTTTGGTAGGAGTAATCATCGTTATTTGTTCATACCTATGTTTTACTTGGAAAAGAAAAAAAAAACGAAATTGATCCATCTATATCCCAAAAAAAAAAATAGTTTAAAAATAATTATTTACTGTATCTTTTTAAATCTTACAGATGTTGAAGATAAAGATTAATGATCGTAAAAGAATTTAATCATATTGTCTAAATTTTTAATTTAGAGAAATAAATTTAATTATTTCTGTAAAAATAAGCAGATTTTAATTTTAACACTAGGAAAACTATGCAGATAGTTCTAAGAAGTTTCCTCATAATATATAAATTTTTATTATATTACTAATCTGATAATGATAAAAGTCACAAGTTCATTCCTTATCAGAAAAAAATATTTGTCCCACATAATAATCAACTACTACTTGTTGTGAAGGTAAATTAAAGATATAGTGCTTCTCTTTCCCAATTCCCATCTTATAATTTTTTCAGATTTTCAACTATTTATTTCATTTTATTAGATATTTCTATTCCAAGTTTAAATGTATTTAATATTTTAAAATGATTAAATTATGTAATATTTTCTAATAATGATTTGTTTGAATTGTTTGTGAGTTAACATTTTTGTGTAAATATCTTATTAGACGTGTTTTACCTGAAACATCTTCTCATATACTGTAGATGGAATTTTTGGACCAACATACAACAAATAAGTTGAATACCATGATTATACTTTAATTCATGGCCCATAGTGAAGCCCAAGTAACGTAGCAGTATGGGCCTTTGATGAGAAAGTAGCATATAACAACAAAAGGAAGAGGATGACAAAAAAAAAACAAAAAAAAACAAAAAAGAACAAAAGGAAGAGATTAAACTCATTAAAGGGATACGTTAAAAAGTCATCATAATTCCAAAATAGAGAATAACTAAAAACAAGATTATGATTAGGCGTGCATGACCAAGTTCTAAAAACATTGACCTACAACAATTATTTAATTATTGGCTCTACTTCATGAAAAGACCAACCGACAAACCGGAAGTACCAGTTACCGGTAAAGCCGACGCGTATTATACAGCAGTCGCCAGTTCAGCCGGTTAAATGAAAACCATTCAATTCTTCGTCTTCGTTAAGAAGAGACGGTGACCTTTTAACTAATCCATCTTTTTTTTAAAAACGATTTAACTTTCACACTAATTAATCATTTAAATGGTTTAATACTCCATTAAAGCTGTGAAGGGTGTCTTTTGGGTCAAAGTCTGTTTGACTTCATCGTCGATTTAAGTAATCAATCACCATAAAGCTGCTTCAGGGAGAAAGAGTGAGCTAGCTCTGAGAAAAATTCAGCAATGGCGTCGAAGCTTGTAGTTATAATCGTCTTCATCCTCGATCTCATCGCCGTTGGGTTAGCCATTGCCGCCGAGCAGAGAAGAAGTGTCGTAAGTCCCTCTTCTCTTCTCCTTTACTTGATAGGTTTTTCGTTTTTGCTCACTCTTTATCTGTGATATGATTCTGTGAGAAGCTCTCGGCTAGTGTATTTAGGGAAGCTTAACTCTCTCAAGTAGTGAAACGTTAGCTCGAATTCTCCATCGGTGCGGTCTTTGATTGTTGAAGCATTCTCAGATCTGATTCACAGTCCTGTCTCCTGTTCAACAAATGTGCTGCCACAGGGAATACAAGCACTAGTTAGCATTCAATCGGAGAATTGTATCAGATTCCACTTGAATTTAAAGGATCCAAATGCATAATTTCGATTCATGACTTGGAAATTGACTGTAGAGAGCATAATTTTGTACTGACTACACAACTTTAACGGTTGGTTAGTTTATAGTGTACTGCATTGTTTTTTTTGGTAATGTAGTGTACTGCATTGTTGAAACTACACATTTGAGCTACTGGAATTCCAAATTATATATATATATATATATATGTGTGTGTGTATGGCTCTGCTAAACCACACTAGGACTTAATGTAGATAGATTTCATCCCATGGGTTAGATTTTTGTGCAGAACATTCTTGGTAATTGTTGTGTATTTCCATATTGGGCTAATTGTATGTATTGGCTCTGCAAGATCCAAAATGTGGTTTCTGCTTGTGTTTTTCTTTATACGGTTTATCTTGAAGTAGTGATTGTTTTTGTTGACAGGGCAAGGTTGAAACGGACAGGGAGAAGCAGTTTGAGTACTGTGTTTATGGCACAGACATTGCTACAAGCTATGGAGCTGGTGCGTTTGTTCTTCTCTTTGTAAGCCAAGTCCTTATCATGGCGGCTAGTCG
The DNA here is from genome assembly GCF_000375325.1 of Capsella rubella. Classification (NCBI taxonomy): domain Eukaryota; kingdom Viridiplantae; phylum Streptophyta; class Magnoliopsida; order Brassicales; family Brassicaceae; genus Capsella; species Capsella rubella. Next base: position 5,343,365 of record NW_006238921.1, on the reverse strand, counting down.
TTGCTTCTGCTGTGGAAAGTCCCTTAACCCTGGTGGTTCAAGAGCTTGTGCCATTATGCTCTTCCTCCTTTGCTGGTAAATAACCAATACACCAATTCTCATCACTCTTCCCCCAACATCCCATAGGTATTAAAACTCAGACTGGCTTCTTTCTATGTGGTTGATTTGCAGGGTGTTTTTCTTGATCGCTGAGGTATGTTTGCTTGCGGCATCAATCAGAAACGCATACCACACACAGTATAGAAAGATGTGGAACATTGACAATCCACCAAGCTGTGAAGTTATAAGGAAAGGAGTCTTTGCAGCTGGTGCTGCATTCACCCTCTTCACAGCCATTGTCTCTCAGTTCTACTACGTTTGCTACTCTCGTGCTAAAGATGCTTACCAGAATCCGTCCTACTGAAAAAGTCAACTCCTATAGCAAGCAACGTAAAGCATTCAGGGTTGGGGAGAACTATCTTTTCGTGGTCGCTGTGTTTGTTTTAGTATCCAGAGTTACTTTATCCTTGTAGGATGTTTAGATTTTATGTTGTCTCTTAAGGAAACACTGATATGTGTGGTTGTTACTTGTGATATCGTGAGATACATTGTTAATTCGTTATGTCGTCTGTTATAATGTGTGAATACTTAAAAGAGTAGAAGACATTGTTTGTTATATTGGTATGGGTTTGCATGATTATGATGTTTTTATGATTTTCCAATGAAATTCAACTGAAAATGAAAAAAAAAAGTAAAGGAATTTGAGTAGTTTATAATCTTTTTTTTTTTTCTTTTTCTTTCGGACAAGAGTAGTTTATAATCTATAAACTAAATATACGTGTGGTAATATATGTTTCAGATCCATGTCTCCAAGGCAGCACAGCACTTGTCAGGAACCCAACTTGTAAGAGGAACAGATAGCTACGAATAGGGCCGGCCCGTATCAGGCCGCAGGCGGAAGTTTGTTTGATATCATTTTTTTTGGTTACTGTACATAAAACACGTTAAAATAGTAAAATACCAAAATATCACAAAACATTGGAATATTCGTTGATCTCTCTCTCTCTCTCTCCAAGACTCCAAATCAGTAGAATCTATCTCTATTTGAAGGTAAACTAAAGATAGTATAGTAATTTTTCTTAAACAATTACACCGGATTGAGAAACTACGAATCTATGAAAATATATTCTATTAACGAACATTGTCAGATAATTCTATTAGTTTGTAAACTGTATTCAGTCCTTTTTGGTTCAATTTTAACAGTAAAATTTATGTTTTAAACTCTGTAAGACCATTGTTGTTCAATGTTGTTAACAATGGTTCTCTTTGTCAATATAGTATGGTGAGTGATCGGCCCGTTTAGGCCTACGGACATTGAACCAATAATAATAACATCTCTTTTAAGTATTAAAAACCTAGCAGCAAGGTATTACTAGGATGTAATGTAGTATAATAACATTATGATGAACAACTAATGTTCAAGTACGAAAATAATTGGTGGCCGGCATAATACACCAACATATGCGTTCATTATGGCACATGACATATTCCATTATGATTCGAAAATTACAACACTTTTTTCAATCTATTGTCAGAATGTGTATTAACCACTTTATAACCGCGATAATATATACTATCTATCTTAACATTTTTGAAGTACATTTTGTACTAAAATCTAATTTGGATTATAACCTTTTATTTTGTATTATTTACATAATCAAACCCTTGCCATTTGAATAAATAACAAAACTTAAAAGTAAATTTTGTAATTAACTCACAAGCAAAAATAAAAAATGGAAACAAATATTTATTACATCAAAAAAATTTCCTAAACTGTCTCTTTAATAAATCAAATCTCTCTCCAACATATTTATATAATCTTATTTGTTTTTAATTTATATTATTACATAAAATAAATTTATAATAAAAATACAAATTTTTTTCCACACATTTTGCAATTTAAATTTTAGAAAACGGACGTATATATATAACTCAATCGATAAAGGAAAAAATATATGTATAACATCTACATAAGGTATAAAATTTTAGATTATAGTTCAAACGATTATAAATACGACTAATATGTTCACCACTACAAATGAGCATGAACTTTGATTTCTCAGGTATGCAAATTAAAATTTTTATTCAGTTTAATATGTTTCCTTATTTAAGAGAAATAAAACTTTTAAAAGGTTTCAAAATATTATAAATTTTCTTTTTTTTTTAATTTGAAAATATTATAAATGTTAAAACTTTTAAAAGCTGAAAATTATAATATTTAATTTAAGTTTTATAGAATATTTAAAATATTAAAAATTTGAAACCTACAAAATTTAAAGTACTATTAATATTTGAACTCTAAATGTTTTTTAAATATAATAAAATTGTACGTAAATATAATTAAACGGGTTTGAGTATACATAAATATGATTATATTTTTATTAGGGGTTGTCTATATTTAAAATATTTTATGGGTTAAGTTAAAATATATTTTTTATTTACAACAAAATTGTCTCGCGGTGTATCGCGGGTTGACCACATATATCTTTTCTTTTTCCTTCCAATTTCATTGATATCAAATCAAGATTACAAAGTCATACAGAAACATATATCTATGAATCTACTTATAATATAAATTCCAAAAATTATATAAAATTAAAATAAAATACACACTTATAAAACTAGACTATATATTCCAACTACGAAAATGATCAACCAAACAAATATATTAATAAATGGACCCGTGGTATACCACGGGGTATATCCTAGTATAATAAGCAAAACACAAAGCAATTATTTGCATGTTTTATTTACATATTTTCAAATGAGCAGTTGAACTTTTTTTTTTCACTACAGATAAAAGTAATAATATCCTTTTCTTTCTTATTATACCTTACAAACAAAATCTATCCATGTTCGAAAGGTACACAAATGGTAGCACTTACGCATGCACGTTCACATTCATTTGCGCAGTCTAATCATACAATAACAATGTATATAGTGTATACAGCCGCATGTATCCACACGTTACACGTATTCTAATTACGTATGTTTATCATGTGGGAAAATGCGTTTTTGCTTTCTTTTTCTTATAAAAAATAGTATAATTTAACAAAATTTTGCAGACGATCTCCAGAGAGAAAACTTAATGATTGCTCTCACACACCAGTTTGTCCTTTGTTAGATCTCACATACTTTTTAAAGTCGCATTTTCATCCGTACTAGCTCTTAATTTTTTTTTAATATAATGAATGTAACATGCATATTTTAAAATTGACTTTAGTGTCTTCTGGTGCACTTGACTAGTCACCTCCAATTAATAAAACTCTAACAACGACAACGACCCAAAAAAAAAGAAAACACTACCGTGTCTCTTTTTAGTTTAATGAATCGCCACTAGTTTTGTTTTAGGGTTAAACCGAATTCGTTTTTTAAAAAGTTATTAGAGCTTATGTTCAAACTTGTTCGATTGAATTGAAGGATATAGATGGATAGTAATCCTAGACAAAACACGAGATAAGGAGAATATGAGTCCTAGTACATAACTATATCTTATCGTAAAGGTTGTTGGCTGGAGATAGGATAACAATTTATAAAGCATATGTTAAAATTTTTTATCGAAATTATTATATCATTGGTAAATTAATAATTATGTAATGTATATACGGAAAGTTAGACGTGTGCGTCTATTTCAAACCAAACAGGATAAACAAAGCTATCTCAATTCGATCAAGTGTTTGCACCGCAAGATTTGGTTTGGCCCGACAAAGAAATACATGGTCAACCTCTACTTTAGCATCCAACAAGAACAATATACAAAAATGGGAATTATTTACACAATTTAACATATATATATATATATATATATGTCGTCAAAATAAAGTTACAATTTTAAAAATCAGACAATTTCGATAAGTAAAGTAGATAAAGTGTGAATGCCTCAAGTTGTGGATTTTCAATATAAAAAAAAAACAGTTCCTTTTTTTTTTTTTGCTTCGTGAGAAATATAAAAATGTATATATTAAGTTAATACTACTATAAATGATTAAACGAATGAATGAAGTTATGCCAACGATCCCTAACTAGAGAGGTTGGTGGGTGAGGATGATTCAGACCAATTTAATTGCTAACAGTTTTGTGTTATCTTTAATGTTGTAGTTTCAAATTGATTTTTTTAATTTTTTTTTTTTTTTTTTTTTACTTTTTTTTTAAAAGAACCTTAAAATAATTAG